>NC_086323.1:53157047-53457047 GCF_036172605.1 Pelobates fuscus
AAGGAAATAACCTTCTCATTCTCATTGAGAAGCCCCTGACTTGGTCCCCACATGCACGCGCACAATGTTGAGTGCACGTATACCGGACTGTGCACGGCTGTTCGTGCACGCGCGCACCTGGTCGCATGTGCAGGGATGAAGCTGTCTAGCTGATCTGAGGTCTGTGAGGGAGGGAGGGGGAGGCAGGGACACTTAAGTAGAGCGTCCCTGCCACTTCCGTTTGCTCAGGAGAGCTAACGGAAGTAGGAAGGAATCCTCCCTGGCTGTTTGACAGCCATGGGAGAGTTTCCTTGTTAATTTATAAAAGTGCTGATTTCTAATAGAAATCAGCACTTTTATAAACTGGGGTTAAATGAGGATACTCCTCACCCATAAAGCACTTCAGCAAGCTGAAGTGCTTTTGGGGTGTGGAGTGGTCATTTAACTGGCCCACACAGGACCCTGACATCAAACCTATCAAACATCTTTGGGATGAACTGGAATGGAGATTGTGAGCCTTCTCATTCAACACCACTGCCTGAATAGTGGAAGCTGTTATAGCTGCATAGGTGGGGACCAACTACATTTTAATGTCTATGTATTTAGAATGCAATGTCATAAAAGTCCCTGTTGGTGTAATGGTTTGGTGTCCCAATACATTTGTCCATAACGTGTAACTGCAAATGAGTGTTCTTTCTGAGGCTCAATGCGGCATAGAAACAGTTACCTGTTCCACTATCATTTACTGTTTTAGAAATGGTATTCATTTATTTTTTCTCATTTTTTAAAAACTTTTTTTGGGGGACTTTGGCTTATACTGCCAGGTTTATGAAAATCCATGTAAATGCTTTTGAAGTGTTTCCAACAGTGAGCGGCTCAGTGTAGGGACCAACAATTGATCAAATTGTATTGTGCTGATGATAACCACAACAATCTTATCAAGATGCATCTGACATCATTTGTACATGTTTTTGTCCCCTCGTAATGCATGCATGCACACTTGCTTTGAATGTTGAACTGTACAATTTATGTTGAAAAACTGTACATTTTATATGAATGAAAAAACAGACAGAGGGGGAAGTACAACTAATATTTAACTTTAGCTAGCTATGGAATGTGCCTTTCCCTTTAAGTGACAGAAGTCACAAATTACCAGGTTTGAAAAGATTGCAATCTACTTAGCATTTTGAAGAATTTTTGCTTGAACATTGCCTAGAGAAGGGTGTTGTTCCTAAATAAAAAGCTAGTGTAACAGGAGGAATGGATTCTTCAGTATGCTTTTTATACCTGGTACTGTCATATAAACCAAGGGAGCAGATATGAGCCTTATAAAAAGTAAGGAGTGTGGCAACATTACATATCACTAGAAGGGAGATAAATTCTTCTTTCAGCATAGTGAGTGCATTGCATAAATAACCATGAGACATGACCTAACAGAATTTAAAAAGATTGCACACCTTCTAACCTTGGGACTGTGGCAGGACCAGAGCGGACTCCGTTAGGAGTATTTATGAAAACTGTGTCGATCACCGTGGGGAGCAGTCGGTGGAGGCAGTCACCGTGGTGCACACGGGCATTGAGATTGGCAGGCAGTACTGCCATCTAATAAGAATGTTTATACCTGTTGATATGAATTTTTCATTTTAAGTAAAATGTTAGCACAGGCTAACTAGCAAACTGTATGGGTGAGCTGTGCATCCCTCACTTTTTACATGACAGATTAACTTTAAGATATAAAATCATTTACCCTTACGTGCAGGATGCACAGATTTTATCCTGGCTAGTTTCCGTTTATTGAGTGATCGAGCAATACCCTGCTTGCCTTTCACTTTCACAACTGCGAACACAAGCAAAAACGACAATAGCAAGTGAATGAGTCGTAGTCTTTATTATGATCTCATAACAAAGTGGTGTTTTGACCTCCAGGCGCTTACGTCTGCTATTTGTGTTAAAGCAACCCCATCATACTTTTACTGATAAATAAATGCAGTGCGTGGAAGAACTTAGATTTACTGTTCTTTTTGGGTGTTTTATTTATTTTATTTTCTGTGTCTTTATGTTTATGCCGGTGGTAAATGGTTTTATATTTACTTTTTTTGAAAGATGAAAGCTAAACAATTTCTAGTCCTTAGTGTGTTTAGCATCAATGTCATTTGTATTACTTGCAAAACTCTTCAACTTCGGAACATTAAATTTTTTTTATTAAAATAGTATTTCTCATCCTGATCATTTTAAGGATTAATTAAAGTTGTGCAGTTGTAGACAATTGTAGTGTTGTTGGACTACAACTTTCATAGTTTGAAACCCCTGGTCTAATTTATTTAAATATGCTACATTGACTCCTGGACCGTTAAAGACATGTACTAGGCAGAATAACCACTACAGAGCTCTATAGCTGTTAAGGTGAATGGCAGCACTTACATTGAAGAGCCTGCAGGGACAGGCTATAGATACCGGAACCACTGCTTTAAGCTATTATTGTTCTGGTGAGTATAGTATCCCTTTAATGCTATTTCTGCAAATCAAGTTATTTTCCATGACATGAAAGGCCAGTCACACTGGACATGTGAGGCCGTATTGACTGATATAGACAATCATCTTCTGAGTTGGCTCACAGAACTTAGTTAAAATGTAAATGCCCTGGTTGTGACTTTCCAGCAAGCATTTGCTATGTTGAGATATTAATCTACATATTTTGCAAACTGAACGTTAAAAATATAGTTTATCTGTTAAAAAATAACATACCACAATGCATATATTGAAATAACTCTCTTTTCAAGTATGTCCACAGGAATATATTAATTTTACTGGATCTAAAAGCCATAATCAAAATAAACATGTAATGGGGTGAGCTTATATACAGATGAAATACATAAAGTACTTTTGAACTTGCTGATGAAAATCTTTGTATTGTAATTTTCATAAACCGCATGGTTAAAAGAACACACGCAAAGGTGCAAAATGTAATTTTACAGATTTCCGAGAATGACAATCTGGTTGTATTAAATCATGATGTGTATTCTAAAATATGTAATGGAAACTATATATTTGTTATTACTCAAAATAAGATGACATGTTAACCTTGTGTATTCTAGTGTAATGAATATATAAATGTATATGTCTTGCTTTGTGGTGTGACAACCTGTAGCTCTCTTTGGTCAAAAGCACACTTTATTTAATAAGACCGAGCACGAGGTCTAAAACGGTTTCAGACTGCATGTTTAAGATGGCCAACACTTCAGCTTGATTTCAAAATGTGTTAATGCACACAAGTTCTTGATTACCGCCATGTTTTTTGGTCATGTATTCTGTACTTTCGACAAAGAGAGCTTAGATGGCTGACAAAGGCTCGTAAACTTACTTTGCTACCCCTACTTTTACCCTTTGTGTCACTATACCCCACTCCCTCTAGCATGCAAGTTCATTGAGCAGGGCCCTCAATCCCTCTGTTATTGTGCGTCCAACTTGTCTGGTTACAAATAAGTGTCTGTTAGTCTACCCATTGTACAGCGCTACAGAATTTGCTGGCGCTTTATAAATAATAAAGCAAGCAAGCGCTACTGCAGGTTATTTAACCCCTTAAGGACACATGACATGTGTGACATGTCATGATACCCTTTTATTCCAGAAGTTTGGTCCTGAAGGGATTAATGTAGTAGGTGCCTAAAAGATGATGGGACTGGAAAGTGCATGACTTTTCTATGTAAAATGTAGATAGAAATTTTATGTTAAATTGACCACTCTGAATTTTTGTTCTTAAAGGAACACTATAGGCACCTAAATTATTTTAGCTAAATAAAGCAGTTTTAGTGTATAGATCATTCCCCTGCAATTTCACTGCTCAATTCACTGTCATTTAGGAGTTAAATCACTTTGTTTCTGTTTATGCAGCCCTAGCCACACCTCCCTTGGCTATGATTGACAGAGCCTGCATGAAAAAAAAACTGGTTTCACTTTCAAACAGATGTAATTTACCTTAAATAATTGTATCTAAATCTCTAAATTGAACTTTAATCACATACAGGAGGCTCTTGCAGGGTCTAGCAAGCTATTAACATACCAGGGGATAAGAAAATCTTAATTAAACAGAACTTGCAATAAAGAAAGCCTAAATAGGGCTCTCTTTACAGGAAGTGTTTATGGAAGGCTGTGCAAGTCACATGCAGGGAGGTGTGACTAGGGTTCATAAACAAAGGGATTTAACTCCTAAATGGCAGAGGATTGAGCAGTGAGGCTGCAGGGGCATGTTCCATACACCAAAACTGCTTCATTAAGCTAAAGTTGTTCAGGTGACTATAGTGTCCCTTTAATCTTCTCTGTTTGAATTGTTTTGGGAGTGCAAGAGTTGATCATTTTCCATCTTGCAGATGCATCCAGCATACATTTACATTGTCATATGGTTCACAGACAAATTGACTTCTACCAAAATAGCATAAATCAATCACTACCCATTTTCCCACTGGAAAAAAGGTAAAATCTATCAAACTGAAATTAAATAAATAAAAACCCTAAATCTGTGTAGTGTATCTAAATGACCTCAAATAATGTGAGGCATTTGAAAGGTTTTCAAATGTGAATTTGAAGTGAATAGATTTTGCTCCTTTTGAATTAAGCTCCCGTCCAGCAGCCTGTTCTTCAAAGTTAAAGTGGCTCTGTCACCTCATACTTTCCTTTCTCCTATTGTTTCCTCCTTCTCTACCTCTTTCAAAATCCGTTCTTCATTTCTGATCGATTTATTTTTAAAACAAGACAAAGGAGGAGAAACTGCTTTGTCTTATGTATTTATCCTATATTTGTCAGTCGTGACAAAGGGGCTTACGGTAAGTTTCACTCTTTGTTAACTTGACAGAGGGAGTGGAGCTTGCCTTGAGCGCCACCATTTTCAAGTGTAGGAAACCTGTATAAGACAAATTATTCACTACTTTCTTATGTTTTAAAAAGAAATAGATCAGAAATAAAGAAAGGCCTATTATATCACGAGTAAACATTTCGCCCTCAATGCCATCACTCGCTATGACATCGCAGAATGTTATGTTCTATGTTATGTTTTATCTTATTGTTTCACGACATGTCTCACACATAGAGAAGTTTCTCACTCTAACTAGCCTCACTTCCAGGCAGCACACATACACTCCCATTGGACCACAAAACCGATAACACTAGGCTACTTCAACATGATTCGGCTTCTTCTGTTTACGTTTACATGTTTACCGAATCATTACACTGACGCGTACCAGGTTCAAAGTTGACTCAAACGCTATGCTGTACCTTGAATCATTATATAACAAAAAGTGCCAAATTTACTCATGCTACACCAATGTTTTATTCTGTTGTATACAAATGCGCCTTTCAAAGCTGTTGTGTCAATGCAGGCACTGATGTACTTACATGCACGGCAAACAAAATGTAAAAAAAAAAAGAAATAAAGAAAGGAAGGATCAAATTCTGATAGAGGCAACATTAGGAGAAAGGTAAAGTTGAGGTGATAAAACTGCCAACACCTCCCTCCGTAATTATATATGATGCAACCTGGAACTGACCTTCTAGACATCGTAGCGTCAGGTCAAAAAGAGCACCTCCAATTACACAATGATCACATTTACATTGGTTACATTTAGTGCACAGGTTGAGTCATTCTCCATTGTCACATGTGGGTGATTATTTTGGCAGTAACAAAGAAACCAGAATATTACAAGGACACTTCCCAAAAAACAGCCACCACCCAACATGCACATTACAGAGGAAGTCTTTGTACTTACAATGTTCAGAGAGAATTTGCCTGAGTCATTTTATTGTTTCTCATTTAAGCAGGTTTAAGATGTTTGCTAGAAGAATGAGATGAGAACAGTCTACCCGTATTAGTACTATTATTTATAAATTGCCAACATAAAAACATAGAATGTGACGGCAGATAAGAACCATTCGGCCCATCTAGTCTGCTCAATTTTATAAATACTTTCATTAGTTCCTGGCCTTGTCTTATAGCTAGGATAGCCTTATGCCTATCCCACGCATGCTTAAACTCCTTCACTGTGTTAACCTCTACCACTTCAGCTGGAAGGCTAATCCATGCATCCACTAGTCTCTCAGTAAAGTATTACTCCCTGATATTATTTTTAAACCTTTGCCCCTCTAATTTAAGACTATGTCCTCTTGTTGTGGTAGTTTTTCTTCTTTTAAATATAGTCTCCTCCTTTACTGTGTTGATTCCCTTTATGTATTTAAATGTTTCTATCATATCCCCCCTGTCTCGTCTTTCCTCCAAGCTATACATGTTAATATCCTTTAACCTTTCCTGGTAAGTTTTATCCTGCAATCCATGAACCAGTTTAGTAGCCTTTCTCTGAACTCTCTGTACAATGGTATGAGCACTTCCCTCTTTCTACTGCTAATACCTCTCCCTATACAACCAAGCATTCTGCTAGCTCTATTACATTGTCTGCCTACCTTTAAGTCCTCAGAAATAATCACCCCTAAATCCCTTTCCACCGATTTTGAGGTTAGGAATCTATCAAATATTCTATACTCTGACCTTGGGTTTTTACGTCCAAGATGCATTATCTTGCACTTATCCACATTAAATGTTAGTTGCCACAACTCTGACCATTTTTCATGTGTAATCTCTGCCTTAGCCATACCTCCAGTGTTAACCTGGTAAAATCTGTTTAACACTGGATGGAGAGACAGTGCCAGAGGACTCCAGGCACTATAACCATTTCTATGAAAGGAAATTATTATAGTGCCTACAGTGTCCCTTTAAGTGGTCAGAACTTCAACTTCAGGGCATATCATCTTTCCTTGCTGTAGTACCTTGGATAAATACTGTAACTCAATGGGCTGCCTTTGTGCAGATTATTTATGTTTGAAGTATATTTAATAAAGCGGAATTTACAATTATTTGGCCAAAACATATCATGGAGAATAGTTTTTTTTTTCCAGAAAATGTGCCTAATTTCTTTACAATTCCCAGTTTACTGTAAAACCGCATCAGTATAAGAATGAAAAGGTTTAAACTTCTAGCTGTCCCCATTCAGAAAAAGTAAAATGTTGGATTAAGTCAACTTAAAGGAACACTATAGCGTTAGGAATACAAAAGTGTACTCCTAAAGTGATTGTTGTGTCCCCCCCCCCCCCACACACACACACTCTCCCTAACCAAGGGTTAAATAACCATTTTAATACTTACCTCTATCCAGTCAAACTCTGTGAAACTGCAGGAAGCACCTGTAGTGGCTGTCTAGTAGACAGCCACTAGAGGCAGTCTTATCCCTTTAATGTAAGCATTGCAGTTGATCAAATTTTTCAATATTTTACATTGCGCAGGGTTAAGGGGACTGGGACTGTCCAATGAGAGAGTGTGGTCTGGGTGTCTATCGTCTCATTAAACATTTTTGAGCACCCATAGAATATTTTGAAAACCATTTTGCTTAATAGAGAGGAATTTCTCACTACTGTTTAAGCGATATCTTTATGTAGAAAAACAAATCCATAAAATATATTAAGTCAATGTAACTTAATTTAATTCTGTAGATTTTTGGGGGGGGGCTTGGGGGGCGAGTGGTCAGTTTTTCTAGGAGCATCTAATTTGCATTTCTGCATCATATAAAGCAGCTTTACCATATATTCTAAGTCATGTTACTGCTAGGAGCCCAACAAATTATTATTTTATCAATATGTCTATGTATTGTTTTGTGGGGGGTTTTTGGTTTTGTTTTTTTTAAGCCAAAAAAAAAAAAAATTGAGGTTTAGGAAGAGACAGGGAGAAGGTTATCTCCTGCCTGTGCTGTTTCTATAGTCTGCTATAAATATGCACTACCTGCAAGAATAAAAATAACAAGTTGAAAAACTTGTCAGTGTCATGCCAGAGAGGGGTAATTATGCATGTTCGTTTTCAACTTCTTTGCCAGTATTTCCGTTTGCATCGTCATTATATAATGAAAAATGCTTTCCTCCAAATGACAGTTCTGTGCAATGAATATTTATATCACTGCACTTGCATATACAAATGAGAGGAGACGAAGCAGCCAATGTCCTAAATTAAATATAAGTTCCTTCCTCTGGAACGCAGGAAAGGTAACCCCTTGCTAGCTAGCAATCCTGTCTCCCTTAGTCCTCTTCACAGTTTAATGAATACAAATCCCTCAGTGTCTCACTGATCATCAGTATTTCTCTGAAAGAGAGATCTAACACAATCTATCGTAGGTCTTCTCAGGGAAACTTTTCTTTTTCTTCCTTTCTTAGTACAGTGATCTAAGACAGACTCCTGCTTTATAGCGCTACACATTGCACATTCAGCTTCTTCCTGGGGTAAAAATGAGTGTGCTGCAGTCTGTCCCTCCTTACATAGAAGACGCCTGTCAAGTAGTGTACAGTGATATGAAGCAACTTTAGGCAGGTTCCTATTAATTACACTTGGGAAGTTTCTAAGTCAGATGAAGAAACCTTTGGAGAAATATATACCAGTTGGTGACTATTTACCCACTGATTTTATATCCACTCTTCCTTATTCCTTACAGAGCTATATAGACAGTCTGTCATTCATTCCTAATTGGTTCATGTCCCATATTTTGTGTTGATGTATACCTTTGTTCATAAATCTACTGCTTTACTGTATAGATCATAGAACACAAGTGTGGGACGAAACCAGGGTTGATTTACACATGGCGCTAGCGATCGCATAGGTCAAACCTTTTCAGCCTACATTCCGGGTGCATCATGAAATCAGCCTTTAATGATGTTGCGAATAGAGTGTGTATGTTGCAATGTTGATTAGCAATTGAAGGCCTCCATTTGAACAGCTTATCCATAAATATTAAATTGTTTAATATATTTGGATAAAGTTTTAAAATATTTTCAAAATATTAAAATCTTTAAAAAATTATTTAAAAAGTATATTTACATTTTTTTTAAATCATTTTAAGTGTATCCAAAAATATCAATCATTTGAAAAGTTTACCCAAAATCGAGGCTAAAGTCAAATTATGTGAGATATGCCTCTCACTTCACTGCCGAGTCTCTATTCTGTTACACTTGCAGCTTAATACTGTACATTGGCTACTTACATTTTGTAAAGGAGTTATTAGGCGTGTTATTACTTTAGAAATACATTTTCTAGTATTATTGCCTTGAACACAATAGACACGTACACATTTTATACCATATGGATTTCTGTTTGATTTGTCCTCTGTAACATATTGGCAATTTTATGCAGGATCAAAGTGTTTGTATAACTAATTCTTGTGCCTTTGGGAACTAACAAAACCTGCTGAAGATGCAGTTAACACCAATGCTGTAAGAAATCAATGAGAGCTCTTTTAGTGGGGGTTTTTTTTTTTGTTTTTTCCTCTCGTTCCTCTGTTTACTTTGATTACTTTATTTTCAACAGTTACATTCTTTGACAGTATTAATGTATCTATATTGCTAAACATGCTGCATGACATACCGTGTGTGATATTTTAACCTCATACAAACCGTTTACACACCTGACATACAGTCTGTGTAGTTTTTGCCTTGATCCTTGCACAGATCAGTATGTCTTATTGTCTGCCAGTGTTTGGGTCTAAATAGCACTTTTAAATAATAAAAATAATCTTTTAGGCAACATGGATATAGTTGGATATAGACATTTTGGATTTCCAATTATGAAAACCTTGGCTGATGAAATCATCAATAATTCATATTGACCAATCACCGCTGTATGGGAAAAGACCTGCACATTATGCATTCTGGCAATACCAAAAAGGACAGTACTCTATTGAGGCCTTGTTCACTGGACTGTGCTCTTTTCCTTTAGCTTAACAATGTATCTCGATACAAACTCTTAGAGGCTGATAGCATCTTATCATCTAAATAGCTTCATTTGTGGGTTTTATGAAAAAGGGTTAAAATGTTCCTTTACAAAGAGTGTTTGGGAAAGTGCATTTATTTGTCATCATTCTTCCTGTTAGGAACATATTGATCGTAGCTAAACCACAGACATTAGAATTTATCATTTCCACTATTGTAATTGTACCCGTAACAATAATAATGGGTTGAATGCTGCAAACATAAAGCTAAAACGAACAGACTGTAATAACGCAATGATCAGAAATCAGTGACATATTTCTAGTCATTGTTTGGCAATAATGTTTGACTAGCAGATGTTTATATTAGTTAATTATATTTTATTTTATTTTATTGAATGCTCTATTTGAATTAGTTTTTTTTTGTGTGCATTTCACTTAGGTATCTGACACTATAACATTTAAACATTGATATCAAGGGGCAGCTTTTTGGATACCTACAGTGGATGATATGTTTTTGTATTAGCCTGAATTGTTTTATCACTGTTAATCTATACAGTTTACTGTTTATTGTGCAGTATGAACACTTTACTGCAAATATAGTCCTGTTTAGCTAGTTTTTTGTGAGCAAGGTCCTAAATAAAGTCTGTTGCAAATTACCATGCCTCAAGAAATGATGAAAATGTTAGAGAATTAAAAAAAATCTGTCTTTGGATTCAAATTTTCCGCCATTTAAACATTAGCTTTGTAGTATTTATGAAAATAACACTCAATCCCCAGAGTTATGTAGTTAATGCAACAATAAATAGTGAGAGAAAGGAGGAGGGAATGGTAGAGCGAGGTTTTCTCGCCCCTTCTGGGTGGTATATTTATTACTTATGCATGGGTCCTCTACCAGAGGCCTGGGAGTCTGCGAGGTCAGCGCAATATCTTAGCTGTTCCTAGAACTGCACTCTTCTGGACAGCGATCTCCGATGTCCCACCTGAAATTTGTTGAACTCCCAATTGTGAGTCTCAGCCCAGAGTGCTCCATCACAAGTGGGACTACCACTGCCTTCACTTTGCACATCTTTTCTATTCTTTCAGTTCTTGGTATTTGAACACTTTCACATGTTATAGTCGCTGAGTATTGTCACATCCACCTCAACTACACTCTTCTGTTCTTTGTTAACCACCACGATGTCAAGTTGGTTAGCCAATACTTGCTATATTGCATCTTACTTACAACATTACATGTCTTTATTGCATTTTATTGCCCGAGGCACTAAACAAGACAAACAAAACTTGCTGTCAGATATATCAGAAACCATTTGCCGTGGACTTGGTTATGATAAAGGCAGTGGTATAGGTTGTAACGGCAAGTGTGCAGGCCTTAGTGAAAGACAAACTCTACTTGAGACAAGGCCTGGCTTCTCTGGTGAGAAACAGTGCACCAATTAAGGACAAAAACACACATATTTATCTTTGAGTAGACCAGCTTGACGACAGGGACTTTCCTAACAACAGTCTTACCCCAGGTTTCTCATGGTCACCAAGGAAAATCTTACATAGCTTCAGGACCAGCAGAGGGCCCTACCCTTGTTTAGCCGCAGGGTCTGGAGGACCTGGACACCGCACCGATGGGAACGACCTCAAAACACACTTGGGATGTTACCAGAATCACTCCCATCATACTATAAAGGGGAACTAGACTCAGTCACATAAATTACATATACTTTCTTTGTATAAAGCTTAATTCTGGAGTAGTTTCACTACAGTTTTATTTTCCTTTATCTTTTATTCCATGTGTTTGTCTGCTAACATACCACCTGACCATGGTCTCAACAGGAATTCTGTAGGAGTACATTGCTGCCAGCTTAGGCTACGTTTACCTTATAAACATACACGCTTTAGCCTTTTGACATTCTCATTATCATATAGCTGGAGGATGGACAATTAACCAGGACAAAAAATAACCATTAACATATTAAACTAGATGACTATGGGCATTACAGATGTGTAAATTATCAAATTTTAATTACAATGAATTATAGACAAAATGTTTCAAAATGGTTTTAAAATTGTGATTATATACCCCCAAGTATAACCTAGTTTTGTAAGCCTGTCCATTTCTATAATCTTTTTAATCTTCTTTATAATTTAACTTGCACAGGTAAAAAAATAACAGTTGATCCAAGTAACCACTTGGAGCCCAGACACCTTTCTGTGTGATGTATAATAGACACCTTATGGTAAGTCAATGCACATGCAGAGTGAAAGCATCTGTTCTCTATCTCCTGATATTATAATAGAGCATTTAACCATGATGGGTGGTTTTTAACGGTCACCAGCTATCAAGTGCAATCTGGGTTGTAGAGCTCTGTTTTCATGCCTGCTTGAGAATAAAACCAGTTAGTGAGGCAGTCCAGGCAAGACAGGCTGTCGTTTTATTTATATCTGCTAATCAGTCAAAAGCTCATTAGGTGACATTTTTTTTAATATTAATGTCCCATGATTCTCAAGCAGTTTTGCCCAGGACCATAAGGAGTGATTGGCACTTAGCTTTTGGGACAATTAAATAAATCCTGAAAACCAAACCAAGAGCCAAAGTCCTTTTTGTCTAATCCGCTTAGCTGGGTGGGTGATTGGGAGGGAAGGACGGTGTGTTCATAAGGCCAACACAATGACGTCACTCAGTCCAGGGCTGTGTTCTTTCTCCTGCTGAGCCAGTAAATGAAATGCTTGCAAGCCTGTGTGACCAGGAACAACAACCATGTCAATATCCCTCCAACTGCTCTGAAAGTGTAATTAGAACTGATTGAAATTCCGTTTGGGGAAACATAAAAGGTTACTTTGAATTTTATTTTTATCCTCCTAATGACCCTCCCCACCACCACAAGAAAATGGCTATTGTTGTTGGGTTGCAGGGCTGTATTGTAGTGATATTTTCCAAGATAATTAGACAAGGATAACATTCTTAATTGTTTTTAGTAGTTTGTAATTTGTGAGATTGTAAGCCCTGCTCTGTTGAATTGTTTAGTGTTTTTTTTTTTGTTTTTTTTTACCCCCTTGGGGCCATTAGAGTTATTCATCCTTACAAATGGCCTAAGGAGACACTTTTGCATTAAGGGGTGTATTTGGAGGTACAGGCAGCGATTTGGAATAATTATGGGTGAATCATTGTATTGGATGTGATTGATCAAGTGATTTTGAACAAAAATTATGTAGTTTCGTTACAAAAGTAAAGTACATATTTAATTACAAACCAATGCTAAGAGACTCTCCAGTGCCAGGAAAACAATTTGTTTTCCTGGTACTGCAGGTCCTCTCTCCCTCCCACCTCCCATCCCCGGAGGTGAAAACCCCTTCAGTGACTTACCAGAAGCAGCGACATGTCCCACATCGCTGCTTCTTCCTCCGCTCATGCTCCTCCCCTTCATCACGTCAGCCGGCAGAGGAGACCTAATGCGCATGTGCGGCAATGCCGCGCAGGCGCATTAGACCTCTCTATAGGAAAGCATTGAAAATGCTTTCCTATAGGGATTTTAGCGACGCTGGAGGTCCTCACACTGCGGGGAGACTGATCACGTCTGCCGGCAGGGGAGACCTAATGTGCATGCGCGTCAATGCCATGCAGGCGCATTGCAAATGTTTTCCTATGGGGATTTTAGCGAAGCTGGAGGTCCTCACACCGCATGAGGACGTTCAGCGATGCTATAGCACAGAAAACCAGTGCTATAGACCAGGAAGTGCCCTCTAGTGGCTATCTAGTAGACAGCCACTAGAGGAGGAGTTAACCCCGCAAGGTAATTATTGAAGTTTATAAAAACTGCAGTAATTACACATTTGCCGGGTTAAGGGTAGTGGGAGTTGGCACCCAGACCACTCCAATGGGCAGAAGTGGTCTGGGTGCCTGAAGTGTCCATTTAATGTGAGATATATTGCAGTGAGGTAAAGTCTCAAACTTCAAATGTCTTTAGCTTCTAGAGACCGGGAGACATTGGAAATGTGGGTCCCAAGAAGGGAAGTTTGAGTGGATATGCATAAAGTCACTTGTGATAAGTGCTTGAAGAGTTAATGATTAAAATAAGTTATGTATACAGTTTAAATTCATGTGTAAATACTTTGTGTTGGTGTATCTTGTGATGCATAAAATGTGAGTTCTCTTAGAGCACAGACAGCGCCAATGTTTTCTGAAGCACTTTGAGGGCATATAAAGACAGTGGGCTGAGCTTGAGCTTACATTCTAGATTGGAGGTCAACTAGTACACAAAGGGTTAATTCTAATTATTGAGGTTTCGTTTTTAACACCTGTAAGGAATAAATATCTTTTGATATTGTATTGTGTATTGTAATATTTAAATTTATTTTAGTTCTAACAATATTTACAGTTTTATTTGTACATGCAGTTTAGTTATGATCTGTTCATTTAAGAAAAGGGAGGTGTGTGGAGTTACTAGGATTGACAATTAGAAAGCCCCCTCATTTTATCCAAGAACCCTGATACTGCATTGCAGGTCATTGTCCCAGACATATAGTGCCACCTGCAATGTGAATTTCAAAGCTAATTTCTGTACAGCAAGCATTGCACTTACTCTACAACCAAACTCAACCAGGCTTCTGTCCCTGTTTAAATGAAATACTACTGTGCAAACCAAGCAGTGCAGAGACTCTCTCCTCCCCCATTAGCACTCCCCAGCCTACTGTTCCCACTGGGCATCAGGACCGGAAGCCAGGCTGGGCATACAACCAGTCCAGTTCGTACTTATCATGAGTGTGCACTGGAATAGCCCCTAATTTTACTCTTGGCAGCAAACTGCAGATTCCATTATTGCCGATCAATGCATCCGTCACAAGCTAGGTAGGGGCTGCAAGGGGGAAGAAGATTGGCTAAGGAAAGGAGGGAGGAAAGGAGCATCCAGTGCTTCCTAATCAGAGATTGATGAACCTTGCAGGAGAGATTGCTTCAGCCCAATATAGAGTGCATCGGGAGAGGCTTATGCTTCTATCTCCTACTTGCTTGGAAATAGTTGAGCCAGCATTTTCCAGCTCTAACACATGAATAGGACCATTTACAAGCCCTTGCATTCAGCCGAGAGAGAAATTATTCAAATCTTCTGCATTAATTTTCTTTCCGTTTTGGATATAAAGATCAATCAACAATCGTTTCAAAGCCCTGTTTACTTCCAGCCATGTCACCAAGTGGTTTGTGCAGCATGTAACCGTTAAACGAGGCCTACTCCTCTTGTTCTTAATAATGCTTTGGGACTTTTAAACATTGATTCTTCAAAGCGATCTGTTACCACGCAGCTGAGCAGATCAACCTGCTCTGTGCTGCTTGAGCTCTGGTTACAGCAGGAAGCCCTTCGTTCTCCACGTGGGAAAGCTTTTTTTCAGAAAGAAAAAGCATGAGTTTCCTATCGCCAGCAGAAGCAGAATGGTTGGACAGCAGCACTGAGGAAGAGAGGAGTCTCCTGTCATTTCTTGGTATGGCACTTTAAAAAACAAACAAACACCTAGACAGTTAGTAGACTAGATTCCTCAATTTAGTCCAGTTTAAATTTTTTAAATGTTTTTCCTACTTGTTATTTTTGTGTATGATTGATGTAAATAATTGGTTGTAGCTCTGAGGACCTTTATATTGTAAGCACTAGGCCCCCATTCACTTCTTGTTCACCTTAATTTGTCATTTATTTTTGGACTTTTATATCCCCCACTGCAAACTCATAAAGTGCTGTGGAATATGTTCATGCTGTTCAGATAGTAATACAAGTAAATAAGTAAGTTTGTTTGTGATAAATTAAGAACCTTGCTTGGGGTTATTCATCAAACTAGCAACTGTACTGAAATGATAAGGGATTAGCAAATATTAGACACAAGTAATTAAACAGGCTTTTAGACTAAAGTAGCCAAACTGTAAACATTTCTAGCTTGGCTATTGCGGCCTATGTGTTATGATTCTCCTGTCCGTTTTAATTAATCCTCATTTTGGTGAATAACCCCATGATGTAATTTTGCGTGAATTGTTATTATTTTATGTATATAGTGCCAGCAAATGCCATCGCACTGTACAATTGGTGGAATAATTGTTGCTTTTAACAGCTTGTATTCAAATATTAGAGGTTATCTTTTGAATTGATCTTTTTGCTGGGAGTTTTTTTTTAGATACATATAAAAATGTATATATTTTTTTATTTCAACATACGCATGATGCCCTAAGCAACTCTGTTCTTTAAATATAGCTCTCTTTTCTCACTGTCAATATATGTCAATATGAAGACCTGACTTGTCAATTGGTATCAGTTCCTGTCATCTTCAGCCAACAGAGTCTAAAATCCATACCCAGCATGATAGATCCTGATCATGCATGGAATTCTTGACTCTTTTGTAAGAGATTTCCTTCTCCTATGATTCCTTACGAGCCTGATTATCAAAACTGTTGCTGGCAGAACTCATGGGTGTTGTGGTACATTGACAGCTGTTTGCTGGTAGGTTGCCAGGACATTATATATACAGTGGGACCTCGGTTTACAAACGCTTCGGTCAACATATATTTTGGTTTACAAATGAAAATCCATTGAAAAGAATGCCTCGGTTTACAAAAAAATTTGCAATACAAAGCAAGTTTCCCCAGGATGCATTGCACCTGGGAGGATTATAGCATAGAGTTTTGGAGCCATTCTAGAAATAGTTTTCAGTTGTTTTGGGACTTTTTGGTGCATTTCTCAAGCTGTGGAAAGGTAGGGAGCTGAGCTTCGTCGTTTGAATGCCTTTTACTGTGTGTTCTGCATTGTGGGTTGGTTTCCATGCCAGCACATTTTGACTTTTTTCTGACCTCCAGAACGGATTAATTGGTTTTCACTGCATTCCTATGGGAAACCACGTTTCGGTTTACAAATGTTTCACAATAAGAAACATCCCGGAGAACGCATTAAATTTGTAAACCGAGGTCCCGAGTAGTTTTGATGCAATGGCAGGTCCCTTGGCCCTTTCCAACTAGTTCATTTTTAAAAGATGGCTGAAAAGCTTTCTGATCAATATAATTTTAGTAGCGCCATTCATTATTGTGTACTTGTGGAAAATAGCATCTTGCAGGGGGAATGTAGATAGCAGATCAATACAGAAGGAGACTGGAATAGAAAGTCCATTTCTTGTGATTGCATTAAGAGTTGATGTATTAGAAGTTACTGCCTGGAGGACCTGGTAGGCAGTACGATGATATGCAAGACCCTTGTAAGTGAATGTTATAGATTTAAGTAGAATATACTGGATCTAACTTTCATGTCAAATGCCTGGTACCTATACTAATAAAGAACATGTGAGCAATTGTGTTCTATTTCATATATAGTTTGTGTGTACCCATGGATAAAATGGCACTTCTGCAAGCAGAGCGCACTGATTCTTAGATAATTGTGGAAGATGGTGAGTGCTGTGTCTAATGAGCCATCAGCATCTATGTTAGTTCCTCTCCAGCAGTTTAACACTCACCCAGTCTGGCACTCAGAGCCTTTCTGTACAATGAAGGATAATATTCTAGTCAGATACATTTATAAATGTTGACCATCCTGAACCTTTTAAACAAACCAGATAGAATGTCTTAAATATATTAACAGTTTATAGCAATGCTTCAGGCCCCGTGCCAATTTGAAGCAGTTTTGGGTTTGTTGAGGCCTTACAGCTATAATGGACAGGGATGGTAAACTAATATTTGGCAGTTTCAACTTTCTTGGAGGCCATTTCTGATGATACTTAGCCAGGTGTTTGGCTGGTTGAGCATCATGGGAAGTGCAGTCCACAAAGGCTGGGACTGTTGAAGTTAGCTGTTGTCAATGTAGGATCTTGTTCAGTTGGTAAACATGCTGCTTTTCAGTAATTTATTGAGGTTTTTCGAAATTCCACTGGCTGAGTGTTGTGGGGGTTTGTCAAGAAAATTTGAGACTTGGACTATCTTAATGAAATTTGTTAAGTTAAACTATTGTTTAGCATGCACAAGGATTTGATACCCCAGCAGTGACTGACCACTGTACAGGAGCAGTTGACGTTCATGTTCACTTGATATTGTAGCATGCAGAGATTTGTACTACAGATGAAATAAATTCAGTGATGTCGAGCCACGGAACTCCACCCAAGCTTTTAACATCTGCACCTGCTGTAATTCTGTGTCAATCTCAGGGCAGTTCTAGTTGCTCTCCAGTAAGAGGCGCTGTGCATTTGCATTCACTTAGAGGGACACTGTAGGCACCCAGACATCTTCAGCTCATTGAAGTGGTCTGGGTCCCAACTCCCATCACCCTTATAAACTTTTTATAAACTGCAATATGTAGGAACAAAGAAAAAGAAAGGTTTGGAGGTAGAAAATAACTCCTACCTCATAAACCTATACTTTCCAAGTACAAGTGCAACCCATGAATTGAATTTATTAACACACTTTTTTATCAATTAAATGTTAAAACAGGTATGTTAAAAATATCACAGCTATTTGTGCTGAAAATAAGGAGAGGGGAGGGAGTACTGTTTAGAAAAATCTGAAAATAAATAATAGCTGGGAACAGGGAGGGCAGTATTCACTAACCATAGGAGAAACCTATATAAACTGAAGTGCCTTCGTTGGGTACCCCTATAAAAAAGTATAGACTCCCATAGTCTCCAATGCCCAAAACCCAAAAACGAAAAAAAAGATTTGCTAGCTAGTGAATAGATTATTGCATACTCAAATCACAGCGTGGTGGCTTGTCTAAAGAATAGAATATAGCTGCAGTATCATCGCTTATCTAACTGCCGCCAACTGCTCTGAACTGTCCCGACGCGCGTTTCTCCGAATAATGGCTCTTCCCCTGGAAGCCACAAGAGACTTCCGGCTTCTTAGATGACTTTTGGTCATCTAAACGATGCTGGATGTCCTCATGCTATGCATGAGGACCTCCAGCGTCTCCGGAATCCCCATAGGAAAGCATTGAATAATGTTTTCCTATGTAGAGATCGAATGCGCGCGCGTGTGGCCATTGCAGCACATGCGCATTAGGTCTCCCCCGCCGGCGGGGGAGGAGCGTGGGCGGAGCCTGACCCAGGGCTGAGGGACATCAGCGCTGGATTCAGGTTAGTACCTGGGATGGGATGAGGGGCGGGAGGGAGGGGGCACTCCAGGATCCTATAGTGGCAGGAAAACGGGTTTGTTTTCCTGGCACTGGAGAATCCCTTTAAGAAAATACTCCTCATATTGGCACCATCAAGGATAAAGTTCCTTCTGTTTTAATGTACAATTCTCCTTTAGATTGTGTGCTCACAGGCCGGGTTATCTTCTCCTTTTGTATCAATATGTCTAAATATTTATCCTGTGTTTGTATAATTACCAGTGTTATTTTTACATAAATTATAAATAGCTCTAATAAGGGCACTATATAAAAAATATTAAACGAATAGATACTATTTGCTGCAGATGCAGAGTTGACTTAGTAAAAACTGAGAAACCTTTGGGAGCTGTATATTTAGTGAATAAAGATGGTGGCTGTTGTGGTATAGTGCCAGATCTCTAAAATTGGGTCTTGTCTTACTTTTATTGTGATATAATAAAATAAGAGCTTGAATTGAGCAGTGAAATTGCAGGGGAATGATCTATACACTAAAACTGCTTTATTTAGCTAAGGTAATTTAGGTGACTATAGTGTTCCTTTAATATTTTTTGTAGTAACCTGAACTTAAATGGTGCTTGTTGTATGTTGCATACTTAGTCATGCAACATTTGTACCTCCATGTAAATGTAAACTTCAAATATTTCCGAGAGACTGGTAAAAATGTATTCCTCCACACCGTTTATGTAAACAATAATTTATTCAGGTGTCTGGGGCCTTTAAAATCTACAGAATAAATATCAAGACAAACTCAACTTCACAGCAAAGCAGCAGTTATTGTACCATAGACAATCCTGATGTTTACATTTGGTTAATCAATTCTGTAACTGGGATAATCTTCCTAATCTATTGTTTGCTACTCAACTATAAGCTATGAGCTACTGGTGTCCTATTTTAATAGTTTATGCAGCATTTTACAGTTTCGTTTTGGTTTATATTGTAAACAAAGAATAGTAATATTGGTTACGTTAACAGGGGTGGGGAACCCTTGGCCCTCCAGATGTTTTGGGCTACATAATGCTGGCAAAGCATCAAGGGAGATGTAGTCCAAACCATCTGGAGGGACAAAGGTTCCCCACCCCTGCGTTAATGTTGGGTCAACTGAGTCTCAAACCTTTTAGACCAGCGGTTGTTCTAGACTGTAGACTTCCTGTTGGAAAATAGTAGATATTGTGAAGATCTCAATCAGGACACTCAGTAGTTGGATGCAAAGTCATTCTATGTAGAGCACATGGCCTCTGATATTGCATGCTGAAGCAGATCCAACTAGGCTAGGGGTTGGCAGCCATCGGCACTCCAGTTGTTGTGGACTACATCCCCCATAATGCTTTTACACCCATAATGTTGGCAATGCATCATGGGAGGTGTAGGGGGTGCTGCCCTGGGCTAGAACCCCAAGTGGAGTCGTGAAAAGCATGAGGTCTGATTTTGGTACTCTTTTTATTGTCAGCACGGAGTTCTTCTAATTTTGAGACATAGCCAACACCGACAATTCCATAATTTGCAGCACTGTTTGGAATTAATTATATGGCACATTGTTGGGCCTTGTTGTGAGTCCAGGATTTTAATGTCATGGGTGCAGGTTTAATGCTGCAAGATATGGGTTTTTGTTGTGGATGTAGGGTTAATACAAGCAGGTGTGGAGTTTATCAATATAGGTTTATATAATACTCTGAATTCACTCAAAGCTTTTAGATGTCAAAATGTAAAACATGCTAATATAAAACTATAATGTTAGGAATACTAAACTGTATTTATATCTCTATAGTTAGTGACTTACATTGTCATTGTACTCAGAAGGCTTGGTTGTTTGGGCCCCTTACTGCCCTGATAGCAAGGTTTTTATGTCTGTTATGTTCTGTATCCATCTGCAACCTCCCCCCCCGCCCCCCATCCTCCCAGTGATTAAAGGGTTAAAACCCATCCCTCCCTCTAACCCGTCCCCCCGTTCCACCCCCCCATTTCCACCTCCCACTTACCTCTATCCACTGCTGGATCGGTGATCTCTTCCTGCAGTGTCACGACAATGGTGGAACCTAATGCACATTAGAACTTCTCCATAGGAAAGCATTGAATCAAGATAGGCTGTAAAATTTGCCACTTTTAAAGCTATCCACATACTTCACTTACTCCTCCATAGTATACGACAGACACTGGGCTGAGTAAGGTGGACAGGGGCTGAGTAAGGTGGACAGGGGCTGAGTAAGGTGGACAGGGGCTGAGTAAGGTGGACAGGGGCTGAGTAAGGTGGACAGGGGCTGAGTAAGGTGGACAGGGGCTGAGTAAGGTGGACAGGGGCTGAGTAAGGTGGACAGGGGCTGAGGAGGGGGACAGGGGCTAAGTAAGTTGACAGTGCTGTGGAAAAGGGACAGGAGCTTAGGAGGAGGAGGGGGGGGACATGGGTTGAGGAAGGGGCCATGGGCTGAGTAAGGTGGCAGGGCTGAGGAAGAGGGACAGGAGCTTAGGAGGAGGGGGGGGGGCATGGGCTGAGGAAGAGGGCAGGGGCTGAGGAAGAGGGCAGGGGCTGATGAAGGGAGCAGGGGCTGATGAAGGGAGCAGGGGCTGATGAAGGGAGCAGGGGCTGATGAAGGGAGCAGGGGCTGATGAAGGGAGCAGGGGCTGAGGAAGGGAGCAGGGGCTGAGGAAGGGAGCAGGGGCTGAGGAAGGGAGCAGGGGCTGAGGAAGGGAGCAGGGGCTGAGGAAGGGAGCAGGGGCTGAGGAAGGGAGCAGGGGCTGAGGAAGGGAGCAGGGGCTGAGGAAGGGAGCAGGGGCTGAGGAAGGGAGCAGGGGCTGAGGAAGGGAGCAGGGCCTGAGGAAGGGAGCAGGGCCTGAGGAAGGGAGCAGGGCCTGAGGAAGGGAGCAGGGCCTGAGGAAGGGAGCAGGGCCTGAGGAAGGGAGCAGGGCCTGAGGAAGGGAGCAGGGCCTGAGGAAGGGAGCAGGGCCTGAGGAAGGGAGCAGGGCCTGAGGAAGGGAGCAGGGCCTGAGGAAGGGAGCAGGGCCTGAGGAAGGGAGCAGGGCCTGAGGAAGGGAGCAGGGCCTGAGGAAGGGAGCAGGGCCTGAGGAAGGGAGCAGGGCCTGAGGAAGGGAGCAGGGCCTGAGGAAGGGAGCAGGGCCTGAGGAAGGGAGCAGGGCCTGAGGAAGGGAGCAGGGCCTGAGGAAGGGAGCAGGGCCTGAGGAAGGGAGCAGGGCCTGAGGAAGGGAGCAGGGCCTGAGGAAGGGAGCAGGGCCTGAGGAAGGGAGCAGGGCCTGAGGAAGGGAGCAGGGCCTGAGGAAGGGAGCAGGGCCTGAGGAAGGGAGCAGGGCCTGAGGAAGGGAGCAGGGCCTGAGGAAGGGAGCAGGGCCTGAGGAAGGGAGCAGGGCCTGAGGAAGGGAGCAGGGCCTGAGGAAGGGAGCAGGGCCTGAGGAAGGGAGCAGGGCCTGAGGAAGGGAGCAGGGCCTGAGGGAGGGAGCAGGGCCTGAGGGAGGGAGCAGGGCCTGAGGGAGGGAGCAGGGCCTGAGGGAGGGAGCAGGGCCTGAGGGAGGGAGCAGGGCCTGAGGGAGGGAGCAGGGCCTGAGGGAGGGAGCAGGGCCTGAGGGAGGGAGCAGGGCCTGAGGGAGGGAGCAGGGCCTGAGGGAGGGAGACGGGGCCTGAGGGAGGGAGACGGGGCTTGAGGAGGGAGACGGGGCTTGAGGAGGGAGACGGGGCTTGAGGAGGGAGACGGGGCTTGAGGAGGGAGACGGGGCTTGAGGAGGGAGACGGGGCTTGAGGAGGGAGACGGGGCTTGAGGAGGGAGACGGGGCTTGAGGAGGGAGACGGGGCTTGAGGAGGGAGACAGGGCTTGAGGAGGGAGACAGGGCTTGAGGAGGGAGACAGGGCTTGAGGAGGGAGACAGGGCTTGAGGAGGGAGACAGGGCTTGAGGAGGGAGACAGGGCTTGAGGAGGGAGACAGGGCTTGAGGAGGGAGACAGGGCTTGAGGAGGGAGACAGGGCTTGAGGAGGGAGACAGGGCTTGAGGAGGGAGACAGGGCTTGAGGAGGGAGACAGGGCTTGAGGAGGGAGACAGGGCTTGAGGAGGGAGACAGGGCTTGAGGAGGGAGACAGGGCTTGAGGAGGGAGACAGGGCTTGAGGAGGGAGACAGGGACTGAGGAGGGGGGCAGGGACTGAGGGGGGGGGCAGGGACTGAGGGGGGGGGCAGGGACTGAGGGGGGGGGCAGGGACTGAGGGGGGGGGCAGGGACTGAGGGGGGGAGCAGGGACTGAGGGGGGGAGCAGGGACTGAGGGGGGGGCAGGGACTGAGGGGGGGGGGCAGGGACTGAGGGGGGGGGCAGGGACTGAGGGGGGGGGCAGGGACTGAGGGGGGGGGCAGGGACTGAGGGGGGGGGCAGGGACTGAGGGGGGGGGCAGGGACTGAGGGGGGGGGCAGGGACTGAGGGGGGGGCAGGGACTGAGGGGGGGAAAGGGACTGAGGGGGGGAAAGGGACTGAGGGGGGGAAAGGGACTGAGGGGGGGAAAGGGACTGAGGGGGGGAAAGGGACTGGGGAAAGGGACTAAGGAGGGGGACAGGAACTGAGGAGGGGGACAGGGCCTTAAATAGGGAGACAGGGACTGGGGAGGGGGACAGGGACTCAGGAAAGGGACAAAAACAAACAAAAAAAACTAAAGTGCCTTCCCCCCTCCCTGAGGCTTACCTTGGGCCAGGAGGGGTGGGACAGGATCTGGAACCTGCAGTCAGTGGAGTAAGCCGGCCTCTCCTGATGATGTCAGGAGGAGGGGGCGTGACTTCCTCTGCTCCCCAGCGGTCCTGTGAGAAGAGCAGAGAAAGTCACGCCCCCTCCTACTGACATCATCAGGAGAGGCCGGACGACTCCACTGACTGCAAGGGGAGAGGTGAGTTTAAAAATCCGAGTCCCCAGTCAGAGGCAGGGGATTCAGATTTGTGCTCCCCCTGCTCTGGCAGCCGCTTGTGCCAGCCCTGGGTCCTGCAGGACTAGTAATGGGAACGGCGTTCCTGCTGTGGAAAAAGCGCAGGAACGCCGTTCCCACGCGTTCCTGCAGGACTCGAGCCCTGCGTTTATGTAATTGATATATACCTCTAAGTAAACCTGTATCCCAGCTCTCTGGATTTTGTATCATTCCAGCTTGTCAGTGTGGTGTTGATTGTCTCTAACTTTTGATAAATAAGACTTATTTCTTCCTATTTAGCTAGTGATTTCATGTATAGGTTAGAGAAGAAGATGCTAGAGCCCGCTATTGTTTTTGAAAATTATTCACTAAGTGGGTGATATCTAATGAGCTAGCTTTGACTTCCCTGTCTTATAGAGATAACTGCAATGCCTGAGGTATGCAATGTGTACCCTGTTTGCCTGCTGACTAATGTAATGTTGCACTAGCCAGTCTATAGCACTCGCTACAATTCCGTCCCATGGACTTCTTAGACAGGACAGAAGATGATGGCAGAACTCGATCATGGTGGAAAAACTGTTAAAAGACCTGTCGCGTCTTATTCCAGATTCCCCCATTTAGGCTTGGGAATCAAAAAAAACATTAGTGACTTACCGTACATTGTCATTGTACTCAGGAGGCTTGGTTGTTTGGGCCTCTTACTGCCCTGATAGCAAGGTTTTTATGTCTGTTATGGTCTATATGCCTTTTGTAGACATTTGCTGCAAGTCAAGTTGTTGAAACATTATCAAAAAATGGCAAATTGAAAGCACAGCATACATCCTCTGGGTACTCCAGCATTTATAATCAAGTAATCCACATATTGCTTCCCATCGCCGATTTTAAAAGGCATAGCATTACAAATATGTTTAGGGATACCAGATGTTTTATTTCTGCATATTGGTCCATGATTTTCATGGTTAACTCTGAAGTGTTGGGTTTCCTTTTTTTTTTTCTCCCAATAGTGAACATGCAGCTGATCTTAGTGTTTAAGATAATTTTACACTAAACATAAAGATGCTGAATCTAAGAGGACTTGTTTAACCCTTTGCATTTAGGAGGTTAAAAGTAAAAGGATATAGTGTATAATAATTTCTAGTATTTCAGTACAGATGTCTGTCTATATTATTGCTATAACCGTTACCATGTTGAATGTATGATGAGACTCAGATTTTGTTATTATGTAAATGCACAGTAAAATATCCCGAAATTTGCATTAAGTGCTGCCAAGTGCTACATATCCATAATAAACATGATGACAACTCCTTATGCCACCGAGGTAAGGTTGTGATTAATGACATGTAAATAAGTAATGACCTCCACTCTCAGATTAAACACTATATAGAACAGGGAGTGGTACCCACCCATTAACTCCATCCAACCAGCACTTGTAGTGCTGAGATTTGACATTCATTGCAATAGCTACACCCCCATTTCATTTTGAGCATGGATTGAAGGTTTTTCTTTCTCCCTAATATTAAAATAAAATCAGCATCTGTGAGTACATATCACTACACTGGGGAAATCTAATTTCCTGCAGCTCTTTATGAAACATGCTTTTTGTTCGACTTCTATTTCCTGAAACTTTAATCACATATAATTATGTCTATTAAACTGTTTTGCTTTGAATTTATTTTTCAGGGAGCTTGGAAAGTAAACATCTAAAATATGCTCATGGGATTATGGAGTTCCTTTTGCCATCTTCAGAGCAGAATAAAAATAATAGAACATTTTTACATATAGAATTGGGGGGGGGGGGAATAATGTTACAGTGGGGGGGGGGTTGAATATGTTGCATAATTTATATAAATATAAAGTGTTTAAAAGATAGTGTTTTGTTTTTTTAAGGTCTTGTTATACTTTAATTGCAGCCTTATATACTATTCAGAGAATGCTGTACAAAAGATAAAATATGCTAAAATCATAGTGAATAGAGCATTTATTTATTTTGCTGGCATCGCGAGAATACTTTGACATTAATTTTCTATGTAAAAAAAAAAAATCTCAAAATATTTGTTTTGGGGATGAGGGGGTAATGGTCAACCTAGAGCCTTCTTTCCCCCCCACCCCACCCCCCCTCCCCCCAAGTGAACTCTGACTGTGTCTCCAGCTCTGTGTGTGAAGTGTCGTACACATCCTTTCCTGTATTTCTTGGAGGTGAAAGGCAGAAGGTTCCAGGAGTGCACAATATAATACGCACGGATTCACTAAACTGGGTTTTTTGTAGAAAATTTGCTGTGGAATTGCAACTTTTCATACAAAACCTATGACTCTCTTGTGCATCAAACGGTAAAATGCATAGTAATTGCTTCTACAGCTGCATACAAGTATCCAAATGCTGCACACAATATAATATTAAAATATGCAAATGTTTCTGTAATTTGCACATTTTAGAGCAAAAATCAAATTACACTTTTTTTTTCTTCCACAATGTTATTTTTAGTATTAAATTTGCTATTCTGATGCCCGTTCCCCACACTTGCCTCTGGCACTTGAAAGGGTTAAACACAGAATCAGCTTTTCCATTCTCTACATGTTCAATTGAAGAGTTGGGTTTTGTAAAATGTCAGTATTGTTTGATTTGTCTTTTAGCCATTTAGAGCCCATGGGTGGTTTCTGTTCCATGAGAAGTGGCACTGAAAGGGTTACTGACGAGCTAGTGAGCAGCACCGACAAAGTGTGTGAAGTTCCTTGCCACCAGTTAAACCTGCAAGGCTGCTCTCCAAGAGATTAATCCTCAGCATGCCTTTCCTATCTGCGGAATGCCTTGGTGATGCTTACCTCCTTCCCATGTCTGATGCTGACTCATGGAGCTCGGACTCTGTGCTTGGCTTACTGTATCATCCGTAATCCTTTGAGGAGAGTGTACGACCAGAAGCAGTGTCTGTCTAGCTATTCCTTTTGTTCTTGAATATAACTCTTCTTCATATGTGAGCTAGAGAGCAGGGGCTCTGCATCTTGCGTATTTGCTGTCTGTTATTCTTTGATCCTTCGGACTTGGTGCAGGTCTGACCTGAAATGGAAACCGCGGATCAGAAAGGGAGGTGGAAAGGCAGGGGGCTGCATTGATTTTGCAGTTGGTGTTAATGCATTCATGGTATGCAGCGTAGAAAGGGTATGGATAGGGAAGTGAGATGTATAATTTTGGAAGAGCTGAGATGGTCTAAATTTCTAACTCTGCAGAGAAGAGCTGCACTTTCTTGACCAAAGCAGCCAGTTTCCTCTTTATTTGTAGCCGACACTGCCCAGGCAATGGGCGCTGGGAACAGACAAAGCAATCTTGATGCTCTGAATGTTGATGCCACTTTGCCAAGAGTTATTTGTGACTAGTTTGTCTCCTGGCACCAAAATATCACTGTCCTGTGAGAGACGAAAAATTCCAAATCATACATGGCTCAAACTTTGCATTGATAACCAACCGTATTTCTTTTCTGCTGATATCATGTTGCAAGCTATGGAATGTGTTTATCTAATTCTACATTGCCATTTCTGCAGCCTCCTTGCTCAACCTAAAATGTTTTGTTTTAGTTTGAGTGAATAGATAATTTCTGCAGTTGATAATTTAAATTGTGTATGAAATGTCAAATGTCTTCCTGGTCTTCAGTGATCTTTAACAAGTGGGACGCAGGCTACATGCTGGTAAAGGGCTAACCTGTAGTTTTTGTGATTCAAACTAGTTTGTTTTAAGACGTCTTCTGTTCACTTGTTATATTCTAATTACCCTGTCATTTTGATACAACTTTAGTTTAATTTATCGCAGTGCTCTTTCTTCAGTCTATTGACCAACCCATACATACCAAAACCTGTATTTTATTTTTTTCTGATATATATTTTATCTGAAGCTGGATACTGACTTGCACATATTCCAACAGAGAGAATCTTTAACGATATATTGTACTCACTGTACAGCGCCTACGGAATTTGGCGCTATATAAATAATAAAATAAAAATAATTGTACTTTGTGATGATGTCTTCACTAATGAACAGCCATCCTTGTTGGTTTTAGTTCTGCTGCTTTTATTTACTCTTTCTCACAATCCGAGAACATGCTGATCACTGTATACAGAGATAATTTGCCCTTTCGGGGAGAATAGGTTTTATACTGGCACCGGCTGGTAGTATTTTCTCTAAGTGTGTATTGTTTGCCCAGATTAAGTAGCACTGATGACACTTTCTTCAACGAAAGAAAATGAGAGTGGTTAGGCATCTGTAAATAGCTTGATGATAACTAATGAGGATATGCAGTCGAAGCAATTGATTGAATAGCTGCAGTCTTGTGTGTGTCTTCTTGCTGTCTGCACACTGGCACAGGGAGGGTGGGGGATGAGCGGCAGGATCTGATCCAGCTTCTTCTGTATTGGAAGTAGCACGGATCCCTTGGGCCAAAAGGCCAGGATTGTTCATTTTAGCTGCACCAGATTTATGAGAGCAGTGGAATATGCCAGGCTGCACATCTCCGACGACTGCTCCCGTAATCTCCAAGAGACCATCAAGAACTCCTTAGAATGTAAACCTTGTTTTGTATTCTTTGTTGCATCGCAGAAGTTGGAATCCGCCCAGCACCGAATAGGAGATGGGCAGCACATGTGATAAAGGTAGATTATACATATGTGAATGTTTGAATGGGATGGTGGTGTCAAAGAACACATAATTGTCCTGGGATGACCTTAACTTAAAGTTGTTCTACACTTTGGGTTAAACAGCCACAAACTTGAAACAGCCCTGGAAGCAGTACCTGAAATACATCTTTTTAGTTTTTCATGGACTAATCCTCTAGTATCTTTTTTCCAGAATATTTACTTTTTTATTTGTTTAATTGCATTATTTCATAATTGTGCTTGTTTATTTCTTAAATGTTTCTGATGTATATGCTGCTATGAATATTGAACCATTACCTGTTTGTATTACCTTTCTTAACCCTTTGTATTTTTGAACTTTACTGCTCCCTTGCCACATAATATAGTATTGGAGATTTGTTTGGGTTGTGGCCTGGTGTTGTCAGTATATCTTTTAACCAACATCTGCATTTTTATGTGCCTCTCACCTTTACCCTTTGGGAAATGTGTGACTCATTGCCTCGTACAATTTTATAGTCACTATATTGTCTGGAAATCTTGAGTTTTGAAAAGCTGTTTACCTTTAAAATGTCATTGTGTCTGCAGACTGGAATTCACCTGTTCAACTTGCTCTGCTGTAAATCCAGCATCTAAAAAACACATGGTCCGAGTTTGTTTGGTTTTCTCTATACTTTTGAAAGAAATCTAACTGTGAAATCTGAAAGCAAAATTGTCTCTACACAAAAGATGCCTGTCATTGTTAACATTTCCTTTCAGCTCATTCTTGTTTTACAACATGTTTGTAGGCGATACTATGTTTGTAGGCGATACCTGATGTTTTCTTTCTCTCTTGCCCACAGAGGTGCCAGCCGAGAGATCACCTCGGAGAAGGAGTATCTCAGGAACTAGCGCATCTGACAAGACCACCTCCATGGACCCTGCTAGCACCTCTCCTTTTAAAGTATCTGTAAGTACCCAGTTTGTTACATCCTCGTCTTAACACCGGTTTCTATCGGTAGAACAAAAGCATTGTGTTCCATAGGCAAATTAAACACTGTGCTTATTTATTTATTTATTTTTCATGTTTATTGAGAGCAAAGATATCCTTGATCTGAGGACTGTAAAGTTTAACAATAATGAATGTGCAGTCGGTTCTATTTTTTCTCCTTAGTAGGTATGGGTGTTAGATTTTGTTTGTCAAAGTTGCTCCTGGTAAAATAATTATATTGGCCAGCATGTACTTTGTGATTACATTTTATCACACAGCTGGCCTTCTCTATCTATATCTGTTTCTCTCTTTAATTTTGTCTATCTCGCTATGACAACATTTACATAAAGCATTATTTTATAATTTTATCTTTTTTTAATCGAAGATAGGTAGAGATTATTAAAACTACTAGTTATCGGGTCCTCTTTTAGGTTAACATTTTCGCTACTTTATAAGTAATTCCATCCACATCACAGTACATAAGTTTAAATAGGACTATGCCAGTAGAATATTGTATGTTCTAATAACCATTCATCAGCTGCTCTGCCTTGTGAGGACTTAAAGCAGTTATGATTGAGCATTCTGTTTCTGCTATTGCTAATATTGATGCAGCAAGAACCTGCTTTTGTCAAGCAGGGAGTGTAATTGGATGTGAGGGAATGCCGTCTGCCTCTAGGTTCTCTGTTCCTGTTAGTGTAACAAAAGCCAACGCAGTCAGCAAAAGTGAAGGTCAAGATAAACCTGCTGAGATCTTCCAGCTGCCTGTTTTTCTGCCTTATGCAGTCACGGTACCCTTCTGAGAAAATCTTGCCCAATGGTACCATCAGGGAAGGTCACTTGGTTCTGTGAGTTTGCTAGTAGCATTCCTGCATCAGGCTGTGATTGTGGAGACTAGAAGTTTTATTTTTACAGTATTAATAGTTGCATAGATATAGCTTTTTTTTTTTTTTTATACAGTGCCCATCCAAGTTTAACACTGAAGTTATTTTATTGGAGTCTAAACATTAGTTTGGGATTCCACTTCCTATATTGTTACTGCTTTTAAATCTTCTACTTGAAGACCACACCGTGCATCAACTTCTTTTTTAATTCTAGTTATTTAGCCTTTACATTACTTTAATCAGCCTGCCGGTTCTAAATAGGCTTCCTTTCTCCATTATTGTATCTAAAAGCTGCAAATTCATCATGAGCTTTGTTCAACGGCTGAATTTTTTATTATTCACTTAGGGATTTATTCACTAAACCTGAATTGTATTGAACTGTCAAGAGGGTTGCATATTTTAATCAAACATGCAGAGTTGGGAAAATAGCTGAGAAATACTTTTTTTTTTTTTTTTTAACTAAACTAACCAATCAAAAGGCAGTTTTAAACTGACTGATTATCAATAACCTTCTGTTTGGTAGAATGCCACAGAAACAATGCAAATTAAAATATTAATTCACATGGTATTACAAATGAATGTAGCTTATCTCTTTCAATGCCAATATAGAATATATAGCCAAGTGACATAGCATGAATGTTTGTTTTACTTCTGTGTCGCCACACTTGCCACTTTCCTGTGGATGCTTAAAGAAATGAAGACCATTTTCACTGTGGCACAGGTGAGCCAACAGCTGGTCTCATGCGAGTCATGTGCCTTATGTTATAGTACAGATTTAATGATCATTGTGTTCAGCAAACAAAGCTGTTCTTTTGCAATCATCATGGCGAACTTGAGTGATTTTCAAGGCTTATAGTTCTGGGCTTTGGTCCTATACTATAAATATTGGTAATATTATTATGTACTAATACAGCAAGAAGCAATCCCAGTCTCCAGGCTTCGCTCAGTGTGTCTGAACATCACAGGGGCTATAATTAGGACTTGCTAGGGGAGAAATGGGGTTGGCACATGTTGAATTTATAGTTTAACTGCTTTGTATGGGCCCTCTGGGCAGCTAGCATGGCATTTTTTTGCCAGCAAATAAAATCTGTGTGTGTTTTTCCATTATTTTAATTTGCTAAAGTAACTGAGCACCAAACGACATCATGAGTGGAGGACAGCTGGTTTTATGAGAGGGCTTTATGCTTTATGGCTAGTATAAATTTTAGTCCAAGTGGATAGACCACCGAAGTGGCCACAAAAGAATGTGTTTAAACCATCTTAACAGTGACCCAATGTATGTACGGACATGTTATGAGATTGAAAGATCAAATATATTAGTCTTCTCTCTATGACAAGTGTGTTAAATTCAGCCAACACACCTACGCTTAATATGGGAATTTCTTCCGATGTTTGTATTAATCAGTGTAATAGTTCTCTTATCTTTACTCGAGCAGTACTAGTGAGCTGGGCAATATTATGCACACACCAGGACATATTGAGACCAACCAGCATACAACTATAAAATATTCGTTGTAAAGGTGCTAAACATACATTTGAAATCACAGTGTAAACACAGAGTTGGAATTTGGAGATGGTGTTAAAATAAACTGTTGTTTAATTCATTGTTCATTTAAATTTAATGTTTATGCAACACTAGGCTAACCATGTTTTTATGAAATGCATTAGTTTAGGTCTCTTGATAACACCTTTTTATCGTTTTAGTCATATTAATTTTAATATGCCATTTCAATAAGTAAAGCTACGATGGCATTCAATAGCAACACTCTCAGGGGTTTTTTGTTTGGGATTTGTTTATGTGGTTGTTTTAATTTTTGGTGGGATTTACTCTCAAATGGCAAACATTACAGAAGAGTCTGTTTTTGACTTTAGGAATGTAAACTAAATATCGTGAAAGTCTGTCTTATTTATTTTTCTTATTGTCCTTTATATAGCGACAACATATTCCATAGCCCTTTATAATATTATAAGAGGGGACGATTTAAAGGATCACTATAGGGTCAGGAACACAAACATGTATTCCTGACCCTATAGTGAAAACCCACCATTTAGGTGGCTTGCTCCCCCCCAGCCTTAGCCCTCTCAGAATGGGTTAAAACTCACCTTATTTTCAGATCTCCAAGGTTCTGCCGGCACTGGCCTTGCCCCCTTGGTGACATCATCAAAAATTGCTGATTTTTAGCCAATCCAAAACTTTCCCGTGGGGAAAGCACTGGATTGGCTAAAATCGGCATGGGGCTGAAATCAGCATGAGGGCGGGGCCAACCACAGTTTTGGCCAATCAGCACCTCCTCATAAAGATGCATTGAATCAATTAATCTCTATGATGAAAATTCAACGTCCCTACGCTGAACAACAGGGCTGCCTGCTGTGCAGCCTGAGCCACGATGCCCCTCCAGTGGCCTTCTGAGGAGGGACCACTTGGAGGTGTCCTAGGGGCAATGTAAACGTGTTTACATGAAAATGCATGAAGGGAGCTAATATACTCACCAGAACAACTGCATTAAAATTTAGTTGTTCTGGTGACTATAGTGTCCCTGTAAGTTTAAACAATAAATGAGGAAATTACAAAAACTTACAGGAATAATAGGTTGAAGTGAAAACTGCTCAAATGAGCTTTGCAGTCTTAGTTCTTACAACATTAACAGCCAATCTTGCATCATGGCAAATGCAGTTTAGGATCAGTAGTACTAAGGTTTGATGAAGATTCAGGACATCATTGACTTTGGATCTAACAGCTTGGGTATCGTAGGCTTTATATTTGGAAGGAACCCTGGGCTCACTTATTTTAAACTGATTATATCTGTACTAGATTTAGTTTTGATATCACTGTGAAATCTTAGCATATTCTAAAAAGCAGTTTCATTGTTTCCCAGCTTGGATTTTATGGAGTGCATGGCTTAGTCTGGCCAGAGGTTTGTGTTCTCAACTACTCACTTAATGTCTATTGAATTATATTAAATCTTATAAGCTACAGAGCCACATTAAAATGATGCAATTATCTTGAACATACTGCCCTAGTACTTTTGTGTGTATTAAGATGCTTCTTTTTTTATAAATCTCCCCACCACTTTAAATCAATGCCCCTTTAATAAAATTAACCAGTGTTGAATTTCATCTGCGATCCCTATTTCTACCATTTTACAAATTGCTTATTTCAACTATAACTGAGAAACCTTCCAGTAATCTGAATATTCTTCTATTGTATAGAGGTAAAGCATCATCATAAACTGCCAACTTAAAGTAACATTGTCACTAACATTTTCCGAGTATAAATCTGTTTAAAATACCTTGTGGTTGGAGGAACCATTTAAATAAAAACACATTTATTGAACAGTGTTTTAATAAATTATTTATGGGAGAAGTCACCCTTCCTGGCATTCTCTCTCAAAATAAAAAAAAAAGGGTGTGGGAGTGAGTAAAATCTTACTTGCGATCTCGCTGCAGGGGGAGTAAAGTTCTAAATGCCAGTCTGAGAGAGGCCAAAGTGGCACAAAGGAAGTGCTGTGCCTCTATTCTTCCTCCATCGGCATCATGTACAGTTTTTATATTAGCAGCCCAGAACTAGTCTTCCTGGCTGCTAATGACACTGCCAGAGGTGGATTTACACCTCAGGCAGCATTACCTCCTGTACCATGACTACTTCAAATCACTGAAGGCGTTGCTGTGCTTTGAGTAACCCTTTATGCAATATAGTATTTTTCACTGTTAATAAAAGCGCTTGATGATCTGACAGTTCTTTGTTGGGGAGGAAATCCACCACACATTTCAAATGCAGAGAGGACATTACGTGTTTTAAATAAATAAATGTATACATTTCTCCCATCAGCCTCATTCTTTGAAATGTCACTCAAAGTTCTTAATGTCGCTTGCCTTATACCTGCTCTATAGTTCCAAATAGGGCTTCCCTATTTAACCCCTTAAGGACCAAACTTCTGGAATAAAAGGGAATCATGACATGTCACACGTCGTGTCCTTAAGGGGTTAAACAACTTTCCAAAGTACTTTTGTGCGAATGCTGGATTCCTGCAATTTTATTTATTTTTAGGACTGCCACACATTTTTTTGCACTTTCATCCAAGTTTCACATCTTTTTGCTACTCAAATTCTTGGTATCAACTTCTCATTTGGCCTTATTTGGTGCTATTAAAATGACCACTCCACACCCCAAAAGCACTTCATCTTAATGAAGTGCTTAATGGGTGAGGAGTACCCACATTTAACCCTAGTTTATAAAAGTGATGATTTCTATAAATTAACTAGGGAACTCCTCCCTGGCTGTTTGACAGCCAGGGAGGATTCCCTCCTACTTTCATTAGATCCCCCAAGCGAACGGAAGTGGCAGGCTCGTGCCTGTCTCCCCTCTCCCTCACAGACCTAAGTTCCACTCCTCAGCTTCTAAAGTGCACACGCGGCGGGTTGCCCCAAGGTGCACGCAACAGTGTATGAGCATGCACGAGCTGGCGTGCATGTGGAGACCAAATCAGAGGCTTCTCAGTGTGAAGCCTCTGATTGGTTAAAAAGGGGGAGGGCTTAGAAAGGCTTCAGTCATAAGAACTGCAGCTTTTGTAATCTCTTCTAGACTATACTCTCAGTTATACATACATGAAAATATGCATGTATGTATTCATTGGGGGCATATCTACTAAACTGTGGTGTTGGTAGCACTTGTGGAGTGGTCCTTGAAGCAGAAGGGAAGTGAAGGGATAAAAATGGGCAACCAAATTAGACTGCTTGCTAGTAGTTTAGGTGCCGCCATGTGGGAAATCCAGTTGATAACCCACTAAATGCAATGGCCACCTCTGTCAACCTCACTCTGAGTCTAAACGATAGCTTTACGGGGAAAATAGAATCTTCTATACCCTGACGAACCTCAGACGCACACTCTGCATGTAGTTTTCTGCACTAAGTAGGACCATGCTAAAATTCTTGCTCCAGGGGTCCTAATTCTTGCAACACTCTGCTTACATTACCCAGCCTGACAAAGCTTGTTTATATTGCATGTTTTTCTCGACGTTAATCAATCTCTGACCTGCACACTGTCTTGCATTAGTTCTTACCCCAAAAATCTGTGCTAATGTTCTACATGCCATGATTTGTTACTAAGCTTGATATCGCTGTCGTGGCGTATCTAACTCAACTGTTCATGCTTGCACTACTATAAATAAAGAGCGAGCAAAAAAAAAAATGGGCAAACAAGTTTTGCTTGGTTCACAGACTGCAGTTTGTAAAAAGGTGATAGTACACCAAGGGCTGATGAGCAACTTGCAGACCTGCTTTCGGCATACTGAATGGAGTCTGTTATAACTCTTTTGGGGATCATTTTCCAGACCAAAAACAAGGGTAGCCAATAGCAGCTTCTTTCAATGCTTTTATATATTGAAGTTCACTTACCTGAAGAAAACTAGCAATCCATACTTTCTGCATCTACTTTCCACTACCTGCAGGTGATCCTTTTTGTGTTTAATGGATAGTGCTAATATTCTTTTTCTCATTCTCTCATGCCTACTTTAGTCTGTGTAACTTGATATTGAAAATGTATCCCATACAGCTATATCGCAATGTAATTTACTTGCTGTGGATGCACTTTTTGGTTAATATTGAATATATTTATTGCTAAGGTTGCAATAAAATTAGAATTAAAAATAATACAGAAGTCCTATGATCTCATAATTCAATCAAACTGTATCTGTAGGGGAATCTCTTAGCATTCCAATCTCTCATTCTCTATATATACATCAGACTTCTAAATCAGCAGAATGTATAGGAAGTTTTTAAAGTGTTATGAGATGGTACATAGAAAATTCTGCTTACAGTGCCATGTAGTCACGATGACACCAGTCACACAACTCTCTGAGGCTCTTTGTTGCATTGACTCATCACTGTGTGTAAAATAATAGGAAGCCTGAGACCCTGATAGTCTTCTAAATATAATGGCATTATTACCAACACTAATGCTTCTGTGAGTGGGCTTTGTGTTATTCTATTAAACCTTATAAATAGTAGTGTTTGTGAAAATGATTTATGAATACTGCTGTAGAATATAATTGGTACTTTTTATTTTTTATTTTTTTCATATTTATTTTTGCACAATGTGACGTGGGTTGGACATATTCCCGCAGTGTGCCAAACATTTAAACAAGGCAAGGTACAGTGTATTCAAGGTCATAAGGCACACCGATGTCTTTGGGGGTTTTCTGTGAATAAACTTCTGCACTAAAGTGAAGAAGTGATGTATGATGTGTGCCAGAATGTGTTACACTTGTTCACTTGGAAAACATAAGCGGTGTAAAGATGATGGTACTTTTTAAATAAATTAAAGCTGATAGATCATGTGTGACTTACAAGATAAGTTTACACAAGTTACCACTGTAGCTCTTTGTAGTGATAATGGTGCAAATAGCCTGTGTATATCGTCCCCCTAGTTTGCGTCAAATCGTTTTTAGCAGTTGGCAGAAATCCGAGCACTCCCAGATCCTAGGCCTCTCACCTGCTGCTCAGCTCATGTGGAATGCCATTAGCATAACCATCTTTAGGTTGAGGGGGCACAAACCCAGGTGTCTATGGGTCACCAATATTAGTCTTTCATATCATGATTTGCATTTAAGCACTAACTATCACAAACACATCTTAAACACTTACTTTAGCCTCTTAAGTGGTTGAATATGTATAAAATAGTCCATAATTCCTCCATGCATTATAATTTATAGCTGTAAATTTGTTTAGTCATTATTTAATTTCATATCCAATGTGCTGAGTCAAAACAAAACACGGTAAATCCTACAGACTGTGCTGTAAATTGAGTCAGTAGAGCTGTATTATGTACAATTCAGGGTTCAGACTTGCACGGATCTAAAGGATTATACGAGTTAACCTTCATGATGCATTTTAATTAATATAATTCAGAATCATACATTTAATCAGCTTTTTTTGCATTTTTCCCTTCACTTTTTCAGCATCGTTTTACATATAAAATTTGTATGGCACTAAATGTGTTAATTAAGGGCTCCAGAGGATGACATTAATGAACGTTTCCAATTTGCAAAAGGATTTAGATTTCCTATAGCCTGTATTATGCCAATTGAACACAGTCACGTTGTGCATTAAATTGCTTATGAGAACTTAATTGAACGCTTTGTTGCTGAATGCTTAACCATACGTTAGGGGTTTAACTGTAGATTGACATTAATTCACTCATTATAGGAAATAGTCATCATTTTATTCCCATAAACATTTATAGAACCGCAGTAACCCCTAAAACAGAACGGTCACTGGTAAGATTTATGCTCAAGGTGATTGCTAAGGAAAGGTTAGCTGGGTTGTGCTATTGTTCATAAAATTCACACTAGTGTTACTCTCCCTGGCTGTCTGGACATTGTGTGTAAAATGAAATCCTGTAGTGCTGTATGGGTGGCACAGGCATTTCATTTGTAGATCCGAAGCCTGGCAAAAGCATCATAAAGGGGAGAGTTGCCCTGAACACAGAAGTGCAGTGGAAGTAAATGTTTGTTTTGCTTGTGTTTTTTTTTTTTTTTTCTTCTTCTTCTTCTCTGCTGTAGTAATCAACTATCTTCTTCGCTATTACTTACAGAGGTGTGGGATCAATGAGCTGTCACTTCTGACAATTCTTGCGTATCCCAATAACAGCGTTCTGTTGAAAAAGAAATACAATGGTTCTCAAAGTTGGAATGCTCCCTACTTTCCTGCAATCATTCTTCTGCACTCTCTCTCTCTCTCTCTCTCTCTTATCTCTCTCTTATCTCTCTCTTGGGATAAAGCACCTGGAATGGGTATTGTATATCAATATACTGCTTGACATGTTAAGCATCATATTTGAGGGAATGGCAGCCTAAATAGTAAAGGTACTCTTTTGCAGCTATTTTCTGATTAGGTATTGGAGTGACCTCCCATTCACTCTAGATTCAGTTATTCATGGACTTGCATGCCTTCTTTATGTTGGGAGAGGAAGGTGTCCGATCAGTCATGGGAATTATGTTTATGACGTGTTTTGCTTTGCCGTTGGTTACCCAATACCGTGTAGTTGACTTGATCTGTGTTTATTAACCATTTTGCTCATGTATTCCTTTTTGTCTTTTGTATTCTTTTCCAAAGTTTACTATATAGATAAAGATTGTTAGAAAATAATCTATTGCATTTAATTGCATTGTACACCTAGCTGTCTAGGCACAATACAATTGCTTACCATTTAAATTAATTTTACCCTTGCAGTGCTGTGCACATTTTTTTTTTTTGTTTGTTCCCTTGAAAAAAAATATATATTTTATTTCGATTTGAAGCTTGGTTGTTTAGTTATTGTTTATTACTATAGCTACAGGATTATTTATGTGTATTTATTTTTTCCAGTGACAGTTTACATGTGAAATCATAAACAAGCTGGGATCTGCTGACACGATCTGATCTCTCTAGTATGTGGTTGGGTGGTTCTCCATAGAGTACAGTGTGACAGAATGAGGAAATCTCATTTCCAAAGTTAGGAGCAGAAGAAGGAGATCTTAATTGGAACACGAGGCACTTTTTTACAGTTTATATTAACATAATGTCTTTTAATTATTACATTTTTTTTGCAAACAGCACAGAGTGGGAGTTGGTGCTTGCAGCAGCAATAGGAATACAGGAATATAAATTCCTTGTTATAGTTAACATTTCCATCCCAGTAACTTCTTTCCCATGGTGTTCAGCCTGTGGTTAGTTTTGTGTAATGTAAAACTCGCATATTAAGTGCTGTCACAATTTAAATTGTGTCCCACTTAAAGGAGCAGGCTATACACCATAATCACTACAAGCCAATGTAATGATTATGGTGCACGTGGCTGCAGACTGCGTTTCCTAGGTGAGTCTGTCATAATGTAAGTAGATAATCAATGGCATTCAAATAGAAAGAAAGTTGATATTGCTAATATGAAAGTGGGGCAATAGGATTTCTGGCAAGCAGAGGTCTGGTTGCAGGTGCCTCAGAGAACCATGTTTTGATTAAATTGATGGGGGCTCCACAATCAACTAGCATCATAACCACGACATCAGTATGTGGTGGTTATGGTGTTTATATGGCTCTTCTTCATTTCTTATATATTTTGTTTCTCTGGAGTATGATAGGTTGCCCTTTCATTGGCGTTCACACTGAAGGTTAGTTTATGTTTACACTACTGAGCTCCATGGAAAGCATAGTTCAGAAGTCAGGTGGCAAGGTTAGCCATCGCTGTTGTGTAGGTTTTTATTTACTAATGAACCCTAGAATTTCCAAGAAATAACTGTTTTGAATAGGAGCTGAACAATACTGCATTTAAACTCTGGAGCCTATTTAATAGTTATTCCTTGCCAGCGTAAATATACCTGCTATCATTAAAAACCTTAAATCTTCTGGACACTCTGTAATTAGAAGAACTCTCTTCTTTAAACAACACATTCCCTCGTTATGTAGCAGAGCGCTGTTATTCTGCATCTGGAGTAAATTGCTTCTGGTAATGACTGTAGGAAGCTTTCACCATTGTGAATGAAACAGTTGTCAGTTCATTTTGGTTCTCTAGTTTCATGTGCAGAATTATTGCACTGTTCTACTGTGCAACCCCATGCAATCTGCTCCCCTCCTTTAATTATGTTTAATGTTTTCTTCTCTCCATTCTAGGGCTTCTTTAGTAAACGTCTAAAAGGCTCAATTAAGAGGACGAAAAGCCAATCAAAGCTGGACCGGAACACAAGCTTTCGCCTCCCATCTTTGCGGCCTGCCGATAGTGACAGGTATTCTCCAGGTCCACAACTCACTGTCTGTCTGCTTTGCAGATCTGTGTCTTTTATTTACTGGCGCCTTCAATTCTATCTCCTGTCTTTTGTCGTGCTTAGTGAATTCAATCCATTTCCCTCCCTTTACAATGTGAAACACATGCCCATAAATCAGCTATGACTGGAATGACCAGAGCCTTGTTAATTCGCTGAGTTAAGAGGAAGATATAAAAATAGTTGTGATGTGTAACCCTGGGGGACATTGTTTAACATTACAGTCAAGATTTACAACCTCTTAACAGAATGAGGATTGCTTTATTGCCATAATTAGTTAACTAATTAGGCTAAATATGATACAGGGGGATCCCAATCTCTGGAAGACGATAACGTAATTGTATATCACTCTCTTATATTTCATTTCATTAGCCCATGTCTAGCTATAAGAACAGCAGCATATTAAACATTTTGTTTCATATACGCAGTCACCTTGGAGCAATCGTAAAGAATATAAAGCAAAATAATAGACTAAAGTTACATCTTGTAATTCCTGTTTATTGAACAAACAAAGTTTTGAAACAACAAACTTTGACAAGATCCTCCCTTGTTCAAGTCTATAGCATTTATAAACCATTGTCTGATCTGTGCTGTTGTTGCTGGAACACCAGTCTCACAGCTTAAGACTTTGTCCTTTTGTGATTAATGCTTTTAAACATTCTAAATGCAGAGTCTCCCGAAAGCTGGTTATTCTAAAATACCATTTGTCCAATAAAAGTTTATTACTAGTATACACTATTTTACATCTTTTTGAATAAATGTATGGGTCCATTCATAGGCTTTCACATGTCTTTCCTGAATAACAAAATATGGCATTGTCGGGGAATGTGTGCCAATCCCAGTGTCAAACAGAAAGCAGGTCTTTAAACACCTGTAACAATAAATCTAATCTTTGTTATCTTTTAACTGAAGTGGATTGGACTGCTTGTTTGACCTTTTGGCTGGTTTCATTGCTTCTGAACCTGTGCTGCATGCCCTGACCTTCTTTCCTGCATAATTTATAGATCCACATAGCCTTTGTGTGCATGTTCCCTTGGCAGATAGCTGCTGCATGGATCAGGAACCCAGCCCTGTTTATACAATAGCCGAAATGTGCAAGTTCCTGTTGAATCTCTTGTGATCTGTGTGTTGTAATATGTTGTTTATTTACATATATTTACATGTTTATTATTATTACAATAAGTCCAGCTTTATATTTTTAACAGACTGGTGTGTGTGTATGTGTATATATGTATGTATTATTTTCCTCATATTATCTTTTTGATTAGTTTTTATGAAAGGTATTTTATACCTCTCTTTGGAATCAAAGTTTTTGTAAGCTCAAGTTCCTAATCCCCTACTGTGTGATATTACCATTCTCGACAGGGGTTCTGTAGAAGCTTGCTTTCTTCCTCTATGAGCAGCTTTTGATAGAATAACCTATATTAATAATACAATATATTAAGAGGAAGTGCCTGTGTTTAAAGGGACACTATAGGCACCCAGACCACTTCATCTCATTGAATTGGTCTAGGTGCAGTGTGTCCCTGTCCACTTAACCCTGCAGAGGTACTTCCTGCATTTTCACATAGTTTAACTCAGTGAAACGACGCCACAAGCCAGCGCCAAGTGACTTCAGCACTGGATTAAGGCAAGTGTTAACATGGTTGATAACCATTTCCACACGGGGCGGAGGGCTAAGGCCTGAGGGACACTATAGCATTAGGAATACAGTTTTGTATTCATAATGCAATAGTGTTCCTTTAACCATACAGTCGTAACATTGCTGCATCTACTAAATGGCAAAGTTTTAGAATTAAAATTAAAGGGCCACTGCGTTGAGATGAAACTTGGCAAAAAGTGTCTGTTTCCCTATTGTCTTGAGTTAGAGCACCTTTCTGTGCTTGGCATTTCAAGAGATTTCTATGGATGTACGTGTTGGTTTTTATATTCTATTTCATCGGATATCACTCCTGATTCCAAAGAAATACAGGGCTTTATATTATATACACAGTGCTGGCAGAATGAAATCACATTGCCATCAGCTAACTATGGATTCAAACACAGATCTTCTTATAAATCATCAATAACTTTCTAGCCAAGTTACTTGTCAAACAATGGACCTATGGTATCCATAGGAAAGATTGCTGTTTGATCAACCTCCATGTAGGTTTTATTGTTTAGAGTGAATGCCTTTTCAGCAATATTTAAAGGGGCAGTCTACTCACCATATCCACTGCATGTTGTAGTGATTATGGTGATATTAGACTGCAGGCACCACTGTTATGTCAGCAGGTCCATTAATTATTTAGTCAGTGTCTGTTCCCATGGCAATAAGGGATACAATTATTCAAATGAAATGATGGCACAAGTGTGTTATATTCACAAAGCACAGCTTGACACATTTTACTTCTGTATGTTTTGATTTAATTAAAATGCATAGGGTTGGTGAATAAACATTAAACAAAGGGTCGATTACAATTGGCAGTTTGCAAAATTGATCATTTTCGTTCTGCCAAAACAATATTACTTTAAGTAACTGCAATATTTAATGTTGTTTCATCTATGTTATCAACCTCTGTTCTGAAATCCGTGCCAAGTGCAGTGGCAGCTGCATTTTGTAAATCTGACTCGAACGTAAAATTCCTCTTTGGTGACAGAGGGATCTTTTTGTCAATCGTCCACATATTTAACATGTTGCAGAGCATATTATCTAGTTATAATTTAGCTGAATAATTAATTTATCCTTCCCTCTTACAGGACACAGATAAATTGACTATGCATGTTTTCACGGGGTCTCTCTTGTTGTCGAATTAAACACCATGTCAGTAATGTTGTTTAATAGGTCACCATAGACAATCAATGGTCAGATCAACTTGTCAGAAATAGACGAGGGGAAAACGCTCTCTCCTGACAGCTGGGCTGTTTTCTGCTTTTCTGTGGATGGCTAAACACGTGGCATGGATTCATGCAGATTAAGTAAAAGTCGTTTTCTAGTATTATTGCATGTGCAGGCTGACCTAGTGCGCTTGCTGACATGAGAGCTGAGACAATGGCGTTTACGGTCATGAGATGCCGGGGAACCCACTCTGCCAGCTCTTTCTATAGTAGGTATGTTTTCTGAATTTTTGGAGTAGTAATATTTTAATATATACTTGTCACTTGCTGGCCAGAACTAGAAATATCCTGTTATTTTATCACTTGTAGCTTTCTCGTAACACTACTACTTATTTTATTACGATTTCAGGCATTAAATTGTGGGCAATTGAAATTTCAACTGCAAGTTTAAATTATTTGAATAATCGGTGACATTGGCAGATAATTTTACTTTCCTATTATGCTCAGTGGGCAACCTAACTGTGTCTGTGGCTGGCTTGGCATGTTTTAAATTATTCGCAAACTAGAGAACAATGTGGGCTAACTATCTGATCAACAGATTATTTGATTATTGTGCAGCTGTACTTTGAATCCACCCAATTCTAACTTTGGAAATATGAGTAGACATGTCAAATCTATGTTGTTATGCCCAACCTGATTCAAGATTCTTTGTATGAAATTAATATTCACACTATACAAATATGTGGATGTACAGGACATGCAGTCACACGCACAAACACACACACTCCACAGTCAACTCCTGTCAACCATGTACAGCCCTGCATACTCCTACTTTGCTCCATCACTCACATGCAAACCCATAATGGTATAGGAATGATTGCAGAAAATGTTAGTGAAACGTGAGGAAAGTAGGAAATGATTAGTGAATATGGTAGGCTAGGATTAAAACAGACAGCAGGGAGAAAATAATAAAGTACAGATTCAATAATCCTTCACTGCTGTACTGTAGGAAGAGGTTTTCTTTGATTTCTGTCCACCTAATGCTTAAACTTGTGCTATACATCCAGGATATATGAAGCCCTGAGGTTTCTGCCGATTAACAGAGAGCTTTTTAATGCAGTTCTGGCTGGAGTGTAACAACTTAAAGGAAAACTCATTTTCCTGGCATTATAGTGCCCTGAGGGTGGCCCCCTCCCGCCCGGCGTAAGTGGGAGGAAGGGGTTAAAATCTTACCTTTATCCAGCGCCAGGCTCCCTCGGCGCTGGGGACTCTCCTCTTCCTTCGGTCATCATCGGCTGAATGCGCATGTGCGGCAAGAGCCGCGCACACATTCAGCCAGTCCATAGGAAAGCATTCTCAATGCTTTCCTATGGACGCTGGCGTCTTCTCAATGTAAAAATCACAGTGAGAAGCGCAGAAGTGCTTCTAGCGGCTGTCAATGAGACAGCCACTAGAGGCTGGATTAACCCTAAAGTAAACATAGTTTCTCTGAAACTGCTATGTTTACAGCAGGCAGGGTAAACCCTAGAGGGACCTGGCACCCAGACCACTTCATTGAGCTGAAGTGGTCTGGGTGCCTATAGTGGTCATTTAAGCATAAATACATGGGAATGCAGGCTGTCCAGAGGTAAACCTAAGAGCAACTAGAATAGCTTACAACTGATCACTTGTACAGTTTCTCAAACTGCTCTATTTGGTACATAAGTTCCTAATAATTTGTAAAATACATAATTACTTTCACTTATCTGCAAATCTCCAATTGTGTATTGTGAGGAGTCATGGCATAGCCTAGTTATAGCATTATTTTCAAGCTCTAATCTGAAACTGCTGTATATTCGGCAGTGCACTGTGGGATCAGGCGGCCATGTTTTGCGGTTACTGTATATGCATTACGTGACACTAAACATCTGTTGTATGAAATTTTTCTGAGGCTTAACTTGTGTGCTCGTGTTTTGGGTGAAGTGACATTAGCAGGGCTCACTATTAATACATATACAAGAAAGCTCTGAGAATAAATATTGAGAAACAGTTCTGGGAAGAACAAACGTACAGTTAGAAAATATTGCTTTAATTGCTGTTACGACGCCTGTGTATGTAATATGATCACCTCCCAATCCCATCCCAATCAGTAGAGGTGTACTTCAAAGCTTTTATCAGAGCACGGTAAGATATGGTTAATAGACTGCATTAGAACACTGACTGGCACCAGCATAAGGGGGGGGAAATGCATTTATACATCCATATCTAAACCTCGCGTCCCCACCTTTTCCAAGCCCATAAATCCTAAGCACTTAAGATGCGATGTCTGAGAGCTGCCAGGGCTCTCTCGGGAGTTGGCAGAGATACTGGTCATTTAAGTAATTAATAGATAAAAGCTGGGCAGAGCTGGGTCTGGAGTCCGGCTGCAGTACTCTGTGTGAATGCTGCAGTTGTACTGCACTTTTAGATATTTGAACCAGAGGGTGCAGTAAAGCAGACGAAGCCTTGGTTACTGCATTCTGCTCTTTAAGATAAGTATTTTTATACACATTTGCCTTTGCGCTGGTAACTGCTGTTTATAGATTGGATTCTTTTCACATTAGGTTTATATTTTTAAACTCTACTCTTTGAGTGCATGTGTTAGAGCGTAGGGAAGATATATTTGCAGTGGAGAAGGAAGGATGCTTTGTCATTATGCACACTGCCAGTCTCCCCCTCAAGTCTCAGCTAATGGATGTAATGTGAGTCTTTGCAGTCGATGGGCTGTGAGCTTCCATTAATGCAGTATTATGCTTCTTGGGGTCGTAATCCTGCCGTGCACATCTCAACGCAATATAATATAGTCTTGCAGCTTACTGAGTGATCATAAAACCCTCCATCCTTCTATCTGAGGATTTAAATGGGTCATGTTCAACACTTTTACCAGAGCAATTAGTTTGTAACCACACTTTTTTCCCAGTTGCAGGTTTTCTAATGGAGTTTTTAGAATCTGTAGCTAAACCTGGAAGCTACCTTGCGAATACCCAGCATCCTTCACTGTAAAACACTTAATTTAGAGGGCACTATAGACATACTTTGGGACTCTTATAACCAAAAAAATAAAATTTTAGAGACTTCACAAAAATTCTCCTTTGATGTTAACATCAATTTAGGAGTTTTCAATATTAAGTCAGATAGGGACATGGAGATGGTGACTAGATTTGAACTGTATGTGTCACTCCAACTGGAGTCCAATTATGGATCTGTTCACCAAATCTCTTGACTTGGTGGTTATAGTTGTACAGTAGTTGGGGGAAGCCTGCTCTGCAAAAATATTGTAGCTATTGATCTTGGTTCTGGAGTATAACGTTTGAAAATCCAAACTTAAATATGACTGAAGTGCAGGACCAATCCTTGGCCATCATCTCTGATAGAGGTGGAGATTTAATGTAAATGGGCCTATTATAATTGGCTATTAAAATACGTCAGATATATTTAGAATATTCATCTTAATCCTACAGTGTCACCGTCCATTCTGTTTTCTTTATGGTTGTTTGTAGCTTGTAATACAATGTGTTGATCATTGATCCAAAATATAATTTTTTCTCTTTAAAACTCTGTGTGAACATTTCCCACAAGAGTTTGGAGTTTGACACCCCTGTTGTGCCTGTCAGCCTCAGAGATGGATAGGCTATTACCAATCCCAACAGGTGACATAGGGTTTCAATTGATTGACTGACCAGTAAGTTGTTTGGGGAGATAATAGCAGTACACACACAGAATGAGTGAGGCTTTTATTTTCAGACATAACTACTGGTTTCATCTCAGTTGTTATTCGACAGGCAGATTAGTGTCCTGTACAGATTTTTCTTTTAGCCCCCTCTGGCCTGCATGGCTCATGCAGCAATGATCTATTTGTTTGGAATAATCCTGCTTTCCATGGGATTATCTCATCCTTCCAGGGGCAGATGTGCCTTGCTGAGTTCCCCCAGTAATTAGGGGTAAAAAAAATGGTGATCCAGAATCATTGAGTCACACCACTATACAACACACGTCAACCCAGTGATCAGGTACCATGGTATCCCAGATGATTGAGAACTCAATGTGTCAATGCAAGTATCTAAAGGTTTGAATATAGGTCTTGCCGAACCCCTTGTTTACAGGTAAAAAATATTGAACCTTTTCTCCAAGTTGGTGAATGAGTTTTAGCTCTTGTCAGCAAAAGGTTCCGCCTCCTTTTTTTGAGTGGAAAAATATGGACAGGAAAAGGTTAAAAGTAAATTATTTGTGGGGTGTGAACATTTTGTCTTTTATCAGTGTCTAATGCAATGGTTTGCAATCCTTAAAAATCCTATCAGATCATTATATTGTTGATCTCTCTAACCCTTTTTATATTAGTAGTGCTATTATTATTACTGTTAGATGCTGAGAATGACATAAAGGGTGCATTGCAATGGTGAGCTGCACTAACCTAATGTTGGAAGGGGTTAATGATCTGTGCTTTTCAAGCTCATTAAGAATTGAACAGGAGAATTGTATCACATATTGTCCCATCACCCCCTCCTTTTAGTCCTATTATTTTTGCATGGCATATTTTGCGATGGGTTAGGAATTACCATACAGGGAAAGTGAACAGACGCTGCTTGCAGGGTGGGAACTCCCAATGGAGAGCTTTACTGGAAGATTGACGCATTAAATTTTGCTGGTCTATCCCCTGTTGGGACATCACTGTTTAGGTCTTTCACAGTGCATTCCCCCTCTTCCCTCCTCCTTGTATTCACATCTAGGTTTCTTCACGTTGGTATTGGGTTTATGCAAGGGAGGCAGCTAGGAAAGGTCACCTTTGGCATGTTTGCAGAGCATGCTCTTTGAGCGACTCTCTCTGACTGCAGCTTCTCCCTGCTTGCCTGCAAGCTGTAATCTGCTTATAGGTGCATTGTCATAGCAACAGGCCCAGAGTGGAGCAGGCTGGCCACACCGGGGCCTTCTTAGTGCTACCTGATGGGCGGGATGTTGGAAAGGAGGGGAAGGATGCAGGAGCTAGCCATCTCTATGCCAGTTTTTATTTCACTGCCAGACGATCCTTCTCCCTGCCTTCAGAATGATTGGAATCCAGCATTTTCATTGATTCACAGGTTCTGAGGACGTCGCTTCTCACAGAACAACATGCCTGGATTGACTACATAATATCCCTTTTAGCAGATTTAATTTCCTGCTGGCATGTGACCCCCTGACTCTTGTGCAAAAGGAGTGAAGGGTGGGGATTGTGAAATGAGGCTGAGCTATGATTTGGGGGTGCACCGCAAGGTGGCTGTATAATTGCTTCATGTAAGTTTGGTATTGTAATTTTTCAATGGACAAAAAAAGAAAGATGCACTCTATACTCTTATGCTGATACATAATTTTCCAGTTGTGATTCCTTATAACATGTAATTTAGTTTCTGCTGGAGTTTTTAATTTATCATCCACTTTAACTGGAGACTTTGACTTGTGTTAGCTATAGCTGAAGATAGTGTTTTACCCTTTGTAATGATACCTACTGAAGTTATCATGGATGGGATATAATCACACATAGCAAATGCAAATCTTTTTATGTGTGAACATTAATGGTAACGTAAGTCTTGTTTTTAAATTTTTTAAAGGCATACAAAGTGTATGTACGTACTCGTATAAGTAGAGCTTTGATCTTTGAATTGATGTTAAAATAAAAAAAAAATTAAGGGATGAGTCTTCCCCTCCCAGCGTTGCAATTAGCTATTCTTACGTTTGTAAATAAATGCATATTTCTTATGGCTTTGGGATAGGTAGTTGTTTTGAAGCCTTTTAATTAGTTAACTCTCGGTGCAGGTCACGTGGTTTACCTAAACTGAAAGAATCTCGTTCCCACGAGTCTTTGCTGAGCCCAGGTAGTGCTGTGGAAGCTCTGGATTTGGGGAGTGAAGACAAAATCCTGGTGAAGCCTCTTCACAGTAGCATATTGGGACAGGACTTCTGTTTTGAGGTATGACTTATAATTAGCAGTGCCTATCCTTTTTAATTGCACAGGTTTCTACATTTTCTATAGTGCTTATTCAGCAGTGATGACTATAGACTGCAAAATATGAACTTTTCTCCCTTCTACTGTTCTTCTGATAGGTCACCTACTCCAGTGGCAGTAAATGTTTTAGCTGTACGTCAGCGGCCGAGAGAGATAAGTGGATGGAAAACCTGCGCCGAACAGTCCAGCCAAATAAGGTAAATTGGAAGAAGGGAGGGAATTGCTCGCCATTGCTATAGAACGGTTACCTGTGATTAGGGAAATATATAACATTGTACAGCGCTACGAAATTTGATGGCGCTATATACATAATAAAATAATATGTATGAACCCACAATACATCACTAATCTGTGAGTTTTAAATTATATATGTATGTATTGAAGGGAAAAAATTGTTTTCTTTTTTCTTTCTTTGACATTGGATGGTTGATTGAATGGCACGAAGACGTGTATGTGTCTTAAAAGTTGATCTGTCACTTTGTCTTTTTCATATCGAGAATCCTTTTCTGTCCTTTATGGATGTTGCATTTTTTTTTATTTCTCTCTGTCCCAGTTTCAAGTTATTACTGGAATGTAGTGAGTACTTACACTTATCGACCTTTTTTTCGAGGCTATGCAGTCCCATTTCTAGTGCTTAATCCTACTTTCTTTCAACAACTTGCAAGTTACACAGTATAAGTATACAATTAAGATGCTGAAATATTGCATTCAGGAAGTGAATCAAGATTTTAAAAGGACATTATAGACCCCATAACCACTATATCCTGATGTCGTTATGGTACCATTAGGCTGCAGACGCAGTCTTCCAGTTATGGGTCAACTGTTGATGAGCATTTTAAGCATAGTCGGGTTTATGGTAAAACAGGGTGTTCTTACTAGTAATGTGCATCATTCCATGCTTCAGGATACTGAGTTTTGTGTTTCTTCCAGGACAATTGTCGCCGGGCAGAAAATGTGCTGCGGTTGTGGATTATTGAGGCTAAAGACCTGGCCCCTAAAAAGAAGTACTTCTGCGAGCTTTGCCTGGACGATACACTTTTTGCACGCACCACGAGCAAGACAAAAGCTGACAATATCTTCTGGGGGGAGCACTTTGAGTTTTATGGCTTGCCTTCACTACACAACATTACTGTGCACATCTACAAGGATGTAGACAAGAAGAAAAAAAAGGACAAGAACAACTATGTAGGTCTGGTCAACATTCCCATGGCCAGTGTGACTGGGCGACAGTTTGTTGAGAAATGGTACCCTGTCAGCACACCTACTGCAAATAAAGGCAAGACTGGGGGACCTTCTATCCGAATTAAGTCTCGATATCAGACAATCACTATTTTACCTATGGAACAGTACAAAGAGTTTGCAGAGTTTATTACTATTAATTACACTATGTTATGCTCTGTGCTTGAACCAGTGATCAGTGTCCGGAACAAAGAAGAGATGGCCTGTGCACTTGTGCACATTCTGCAGAGCACTGGAAGAGCCAAGGTAAGTCTGTGGTCTGTCATTTATGCATTTTGAAATTAAATTTCATCTTATGAATAGCATGGAATCATACTTTGGGGTTGAGGTCTAAGAACAGGTTTCCACACAGTGGTTTAAGCAATGGGTAAGGCAGTCAGAATTTTAACCTCTCGTAGTACATTACAGCAGTAGGCTAATCTCCAATTGACCATATAACCATATTGTTACTTGTGATTTTATGCAGCTTTTAATTATTTGACAGATTATTTTTCCCTAATACTGTACCATATGTTTTACAGCATAGCATATTACAAAGAAGATTGATGGTACTAGCCTTTTAAACCAAGACACACCTAATGTTCTTTGTATCACAATCAGGAGCATATTCATTTACATGAAGCCCAAGTTGACTATAACAGATGAGAATCCCAGTTTTAATTCAAATGCACATTTTAAGGTTTGAAACTTTCTGGTGGTTGGAGGCACACAAGTTTACCATAGCACACTGGTTGAAAACCATAAATCCTTGTCACTGAATTCAGCTCTGTCCCGAACATAATGACATGTTATGGCATGTCACTTGACGGAGTGTAATTGAGGATAGTAAGATTCGTACAGAATTGGTAAGTCAGGCTGCTGTTTTATGGGAACTATACATTTGTGATGTTACTCAAACAGCCCACATAATTGGTGGTATTGTGATTTTATGTATGTATGTATGTATATATATCTTCCTGTGCAATTGGTAAAATAAATATATATATATATACACACAAAACCTATTCACTAGCTCAAAGTTCAGCCTTCCTGGGCAAATGCACGGTCTCCCAACATTTCACCTATTAGACTCGTGCCTTCCCAGTTTTGTTCCATGGACTTCCTAATCTGGGGAGACCAGGACATTTTTTTTTAATGAAGCAAAGTGTGAGTATGTAATTAGACACAAAGTGCACACAGGCCATTCATCGCTTGTACAAAGTACTTTAACATAATACCCGAGTGGTGCTGGTCAATGCGATGGACAGGAAAACTCAGAGTTAGAGGTGTATTTGGGCGCTTCTTGTGATATATATATATATATAGGGTGTGTATAAAACAGGTGTTCCTAATCACCTTAAAGGTACAAATGACAAAAATAAGTGATAATCAAATTACCACATAAATACAACACCCAGTGAGACACTTAGGGTATACTTCCCAATAGTAGCGTCTAGTAGTAACAATACAATTCTTCCTTGAGAAATCTATAAAAAAACACATTGCAATACATAGTGAAATCTGTATGATAATATGGTTCAAAGTAAAATATGCGATGTCCACTCACAAGTGTAGAGCCGTACCAGGCTCTGTATAATCAGTGCAGGGGTGCCAATAACTGGCTTCGAAAATATTCCAGAGGCAGGATCTTGGCAATAGTAGAAAATGTATTAAAACCATAATAATAAAAAATAGGACTGAGTCTTCCTCAGTGCAGGATAAATCAGACTTGACAGCATGTTTTTAATATGGACGTTATACCACTTCCGGTATCGGCAAGAAATATACCGCTGTACATACGTAATCACTCGGAAGTGGAGAAAAGATTTGCCGCGAAGATTTCAACTCTAGAAGGGTATAAAATGAAACATGCTACCAGGTCTGATTTATCATGCACTGAGGAAGACTCTACAGTCGAAACGTGTTTGCAATTTGGACTTTTTATAAGGACTTTTTATTTTGTGGTAGTGTATATTATACAAACTGCCTACATATGTCCTATTTTTTATTATTATTGTTTTAATAAATTTTCTACTATTGCCAAGATCCTGCCTCTGGAATATTTTCAAAGCCAGTTATTGGCACCCCTGCGCTGATGGTACAGAGCCTGGTACGGCTCTACACTTGTGAGTGGACATCACATATTTTACTTTGAACCATATTATCATACAGTTTTCACTATGTATTGCAATGTCTGTTTTTTATAGATTTCTCAAGGAAGAATTGTATTGTTACTACTAGACGCTACTATTGGGAAGTATACCCGAAGTGTCTCACTGGGTGTTGTATTTATGTGGTAATTTCATTATCACTTATTTTTGTCAATGCAATGGACAGTCAGTCTGATGTGCACTTTTTTAAAAATGTATTTATTTATTTTGTTTATGGTTCCTGCATCACGGGCAAATCACCTTGGCTCTATGATGAATATGGAATGACATACCGGCCCAACGGTTTGAGAATTCTGGAATATGGGTGTGTTCTTAAGCATGTGCGAGATGTTTTCGTAATTGCACTGATGACTCACAAGGACTTCTGGGAGCATTGCTTTGTACTTGTTAATGCATTATTTATTTTCTCCTCCTGGAAAATAGCTTAATTTTTTTTTATATGGTCTATTTGAAAATGATACATGGCCTTCTACTAATATAATCTCAAATTGTGTTTTGGCTACATTCTAAATGAGAAACGTGTGTAGTCATTTTAATGCAATGAAAGCCTTTGCAAGTGATGTCCAATAGAAGACAGGTAGAATGTGTAAGTAGAGATCTTTGAAAATTGCCCAAAATGTCAAACGGGAAAACAAAACCTAAACTCTGCCTCATTGATCTCTGACATTTGGAGTTCACCAACAAGTGATATGTGGACTGATCACTTAACAATAAGCATGCAATGTAACAAGCAGCAGAACATGAGCGCATGGGGTTTGGCTGTGTAGTAAGAGGCATTCATTGCAGAGTGGGGAGATGGTCATAGATCATCAGTAAGGTCGCTGAGTTTGTGTAGTGTACCATAAACCAGATCTCCAGAAGGATATACATACATTTATAGAAATGGCCATAAATGGAGCTTGATTTACAGGATAGCGATATCAATAAGAACAGGTTTATTGTAAGACTCCCCACTAAGGCAGTTAACTGTATCTCTTAAAACCAAGTCTAAACTCATTCTAACCTTATCACTGTTTCTATAACTGTAACCTGGTGTGTTCATGGAAAGGAAAGCTGTGAGCCTAATACCGGACAAATTACATGTATTGTAGGTTACGACTTTTCCAGGAATAGGGATCAGTCCCTTCCATGGTCTCCTTATTTAGTGTCAGAGGGGAAAACTTATTTAGAAACAAAACCTTAAAAAAGGGACAGTGACATTTTTTTTATTTTTCCTCTGAAAAGTTAGCTCATCACTTTTTTTGTATTGTATTTTTATTTTACGAGTAGTTGTAATAGAATTTCAGTTGTTGCATTGGAGTATTCCTTTCTGATGGGTCTCCATCCTCAGACATCCATATACTTTCTGTTTAAGGTGTACATACTCAGAGAAAAGCTAAAAAAAAAAGGGGGGGGAGGGGGGCTGAACTAACTGGAAACCTTGCCAGTTGTTCTTCTAGTTTGGCCACGTTGACGTTAAATGGGGGGAACGATGTCTTAGGGATGCTACAAGGGCATGCATAAAGTACTGTTGGTGAACAAAGGACTATTAAAGGGACAATATAGGCATGAAGGTATGATGTCTTGCGGTGCTAATAGTCCCACTGGAAAAATCTTACCTTCAGGGGTTAACCCCCAAAGTTGCTTCCAGCGCTGGTCTCGGCTCCCCTCCCGGCGGCATCCGGCTTCTAAAATTTCACTTACAGGAAGCACAGAGTGGCGACGCTGATTGGCTGAGAGGGGTTAGCTGATGCTCTCAATAAATCAGTTACTCTTCATTCACTAAACTGGCTTGCCAAGAAACTTTTTTCAAGCCAGTTTTGTGAATGGGGTGTCACTCATTGGCTGGCTGAAAGCGGTCAGCTGACGCTCTTAATCAGCTGAGCTCCTGCCTGGCAGCACTCCGGCATTCCTGTTAGTGAAATTTCAGAAGCTGGATGCCGCCAGGGGAGGAGCATAAATCGTCGCTAGAGACAACTTCAGTGTTAAACCGTTCAAAAACTGTTTAATCCCTGAAGGTAAGAGTGCACCTGGGACCTTTATGAAGTTGGTTTGGTGCCGGGAGTGTTCCTTTAATATTAAGAACAACATTACTAACACATATACTCAATTTTAAATACATTCTTATACAAAAGCTGAGTTTATTTTTAAATAACTCTTTATTTGGCCCAAGGCATAGATCAAGCAACTTAAAGTGATGGTGTCTGCGTAGTAATGTTTGAAGAGTTGCAACCACGTAGTTTATTATTAAAGGAACACTATAGTCACCTAAACAACTTTAGCTTAAAGGGACACTCCAGGCACCCAGACCACTTCTGCCCATTGGAGTGGTCTGGGTGCCAACTCCCATCACCCTTAACCCTGCAAGTATAATTATTGCAGTTTTTTATAAACTGCAATAATTACCTTGCAGGGTTAAGTCCTCTAGTCTGGCTTCTTAGAACACGAAAAGTGTTTTAAGCGACGCTGGACGTCCTCACGCTATGCATTAGGACTTCCAGCGTTGCTGGAATCCCCATAGGAAAGCATTGAATAATGCTTTCCTATGGGGAGGCCTAATGCGTGCACGGCCATTGTGGACGTTGGCTGGGGAGGAACGTGGGCGGGGCCTGACCCAGCGCTGAGGGCCATCGGCACTGGATTCAGGTAAGTCACTGAAGGGGTTTTAACCCTTTCAGCAGCATGGGGTTGGAGGGAGGGGGGCCCTGCAGGATGCTGCAGTGCCAGGAAAACAGGTTTGTTTTCCCGACACTGGAGAATCCCTTTAATGAAGCAGTTTTTGTCTGCCTCTCAGGTTTCACTGCTCAATTCATTGCCATTTAGGAGTTAATCACTTTGTTTCTGTTTATGCAGCCCTTGTCACACGTCCCCTGGCTCTGATTGACACAGCCTGCATGAAAAAACAAAGCTAGTTTCACTTTCAATCTGATGTAATTTACCTTAAACAATTGTATCACTTTCTCTGTAAATTAAACTTTAATCACATACAGGAGGCTCTTGCAGGGTCTAGCAAGCTATTAACATAGCGGGGGATAAGAAAATCTAGATCAAAGAGAACTTGCAATAAAGGAAGGATAAATTGTAGATAACTCTTTACAGGAAGTGTTTAGGGATGCTGTGCAAGTCACATGCAGGGAGGTGTGACTAGGGTTCATAAACAAAGTGATTTTACTCTTAAATGGCAGAGGATTAAGCAGTGAGACTGCAGGGGCATTAAGCTAAAGTTGTTTTGGTGACTATAGTGTCCCTTTAAGAATTGAGCGCGTTTATACTGCTTAGGCCTGTTGATGAAGCAAACAATCAGAAGCAAGCCATGTGCCCCTGCTTCAGACACAGTTATTTTATCTTGTAGCATACATTACTTTTCATGTCAGAAAAGAAAATATTTTGGCACGAATGAGATATCTAGTCAACGAACACGGAGTTAGGCTACCTAATGAAGTCCTTGATCTACATCTTATTTCTGATCTGGGTAAGATGTCTCGGGTCACTAGATGAGTGAAGATGTTCCCTGGATCAACTACCTTGCTCATTGCACAGATTCCATGTACCATGGTATTTGATGAAAACACAATGTCACAAAATGGTTCACACACAACCCATGTCCCCTGCAGGCTTCTCCTTTAGTAAAGTCACAACTGTCACCTCCCTTTCCATTGCCTCTTTCCATTGTAATGGACAGTCTTATTTCTATATGTTATCTTGACTATTTTTAATATATATAAAAATCCTTAAATTGTCAAACTATTTACCGTACTCCATAAATTCTTACAAGGACCCTTCTCTCAAAAAAATAAAAAAATTGTGAATCAAATATACAATGTACACCCAATAATATGTTAAGAAGTATATATGTATTCACATTGTGCTTGTGTATAGTTTTTGTATTGTATTTAGATGGAAATTAGATTGTACCTTGAGAAAGCCGTCTCAAAGAGCAGAGTATAATATCGCAGCCCAATGTTTCCATAGACACGCGGCTATATTTGTTCCTAACACTTGGGCTGTCCCTAGTGTACCTGATGCTGCAAGTTAACACGCAAAGCATCATTGTTTCACATATATTATTTACTGGATGCTTAAAGGTGCAGTATCCTTTGGTCAGCTAGTACAAAACGGACCCTATTGTTCTGTCCTATGACCAAGGTGAATAAATATATACAATTTAATCTTGTATGTCATAATAATTTTTTATTCTATTAAAAAATAAAAATTCAGCCTTGCCTTAAATGAAGACAGTTAATGCAGGCTTCCATTGTTATGGTAACTTGAGGCATTAACGCAGCCATGGCTATCCTTAGCACCCCAGAATTTGGCATTTCTATTGTGTGTGACTCAGCCTTTAAGAAGACTAAAGGTATTTAACCTTGCATTAAAATATGACATTTTAAGACTGATATGCACGTTTTGCATTCTAGAACTGTGAACTGTCAGCCATTAATCTAGTAGCAATTGAAGCAATTGTTTGTTTAAAGGGACACTATAGTCACCTGAACAACTTCAGCTTAATGAGGTTGTTCAGGTGAGTGCTACAGCTACCCGGAGCCTTTTTCTTGTAAGCACTGTATTTTCTGAGAAAATGCAGTGTTTACATTAGAAGCTTGGAACACCTCTTGTTGCAGTCAATCAGACGGCCACCAGAGGGACTTCCGAGTTCAGAGGCCCTAAAAAGGCCTCTCGTCCGATGCATTCTGGGTGAATGCATCAGACGGGCTATCAGCACACAAAGCACTGTGAACGCGCTTTGTGTGCTGACAGCCTGTCAGCACTGCTGTGGGCGTGGCTTCAGCTGACAGCTGAAGCCCGAACCCACAGGGATGCTGTCCGGCCACAATAGTGGTTGAAGGGGGGGGGGGGGGGACCTACTCTCCTCCCCCCCCCCGGCCCCCACCCCTGAGCGGTGGGTGGGGGCCCTAAAAATAAGGGGGGCACATACTGCCCCCCCGGCCCCCACCCCTGTGCGGCGGGTGGGGGCCCTAAAATAATCAATAAGGGGGGACCTATTGTCCCCCCCCCGGCCCCCACCCCTGTGCGGTGGGTGGGGGCCTTAAAATAAAAAATAAGGGGGGGACATACTGCCCCCCCCCGGCCCCCACCCCTGTGCGGCGGGTGGGGGCCCTAAAATTCACAATAGGGAGGGGACCTACTGTCCCCCCCCCGGCCCCCACCCCTGTGCGGCGGGTGGGGGCCCTAAAATTCACAATAAGGGGGGGGGCTACTGTCCCCCCCCCCGGCCCCCACCCCTGTGCGGCGGGTGGGGGCCCTAAAATAAAAAATAAGGGGGGGACCAACTGTCCCCCCCCCCGGCCCCCACCCCTGAGCGGTGGGTGGGGGCCCTAAAATTCACAATAGGGAGGGGACCTACTGTCCCCCCCGGCCCCCACCCCTGAGCGGTGGGTGGGGGCCCTAAAATTCACAATAGGGAGGGGACCTACTGTCCCCCCACCCCTGTGCGGCGGGTGGGGGCCCTAAAATTCACAATAAGGGGGGGGAACCTACTGCCCCCCCCCCGGCCCCCACCCCTGAGCGGTGGGTGGGGGCCCTAAAATTATCAATAGGGGGGGACATATTGTCCCCCCCCGGCCCCCACCCCTGAGCGGTGGGTGGGGGCCCTAAATACAAAGGGGGTGGGGACCCTAGTTAACCCTCTCCCCCCCACCCCCCCTCCCCAAAAAAAAACGTATCTCCCTACCTACCCCCCTCACCCTAAAAATAATGAGGGGGGACCATTAACTAAAAACCTGTAAAAAAAGAAAAAATGAGATAAAAACAACTTACCATTCGATGTTTTCTTTCTTCTAAAATCTTCTTTCTTCAGCCCCAAAAAAGGCCAAATAAAAATCCATAATAACCGACGGAATAAAATAAAAAAAAAACCCGAGCGCAAAAAAAATAATCCATCTTCACCCATGGAGGGCTCCGCGCAGACTGAGCTCCGCAGGGCGGGGGAAGGCTTATAAAGCCTTGCCCCGCCCTGCAATTAGGCTAAGAACACTCTGATTGGTGGGTTTAAGCCAATCAGAGTGCTCTTTGTCATTTTACAAGCGTGGGAAAGTTCTTTGGAATTTTCCCACGCTTGTAAAATGACACAGAGCACTGTGATTGGATGGATTTCAAGCCATCCAATCACAGTGCTCTGTGTCATTTTACAAGCGTGGGAAAATTCCAAAGAACTTTCCCACGCTTGTAAAATGACACAGAGCACTGTGATTGGATGGCTTGAAATCCATCCAATCACAGTGCTCTGTGTCATTTTACAAGCGTGGGAAAATTCCAAAGAACTTTCCCACGCTTGTAAAATGATACAGAGCACTGTGATTGGATGGCTTGAAATCCATCCAATCACAGTGCTCTGTGTCATTTTACAAGCGTGGGAAAATTCCAAAGAACTTTCCCACGCTTGTAAAATGACAAAGAGCACTCTGATTGGCTTAAACCCACCAATCAGAGTGTTCTTAGCATAATTGCAGGGCGGGGCAAGGCTTTATAAGCCTTCCCCCGCCCTGCGGAGCTCAGTCTGCGCGGAGCCCTCCATGGGTGAAGATGGATTATTTTTTTTTTGCGCTCGTTTTTTTTTTTTTTTTTTTTAATTGCGTCGGTTATTATGGATTTTTATTTGGCCTTTTTTGGGGCTGAAGAAAGAAGATTTTAGAAGAAAGAAAACATCGAATGGTAAGTTGATTTTATCTAATTTTTTCTTTTTTTACAGGTTTTTAGTTAATGGTCCCCCCTCATTATTTTTAGGGTGAGGGGGGTAGGTAGGGAGATATTTTTTTTTGGGGGGGGAGGGTTAACTAGGGTCCCCCCCCCCCTTTGTATTTAGGGCCCCCACCCACCGCTCAGGGGTGGGGGCCGGGGGGGACAATAGGTCCCCCCCTTATTGATAATTGTAGGGCCCCCACCCGCCGCTCAGGGGTGGGGGCCGTGGGGGGGGACAGTAGGTCCCCCCCTCATTGATCATTTTAGGGCCCCCACCCGCCGCACAGGGGTGGGGGCCGGGGGGGGGACAGTAGGTCCCCCCCTCATTGATCATTTTAGGGCCCCCACCCGCCGCACAGGGGTGGGGGCCGGGGGGGGACAGTAGGTCCCCCCTTATTGATAATTGTAGGGCCCCCACCCGCCGCTCAGGGGTGGGGGCCGGGGGGGGACAGTAGGTCCCCCCCTCATTGATCATTTTAGGGCCCCCACCCGCCGCTCAGGGGTGGGGGCCGGGGGGGGGCAGTAAGTCCCCCCCCTTATTGATAATTGTAGGGCCCCCACCCGCCGCTCAGGGGTGGGGGCCGGGGGGGGACAGTAGGTCCCCCCCTCATTGATCATTTTAGGGCCCCCACCCGCCGCTCAGGGGTGGGGGCCGGGGGGGGGCAGTAAGTCCCCCCCCTCATTGATAATTTTAGGGCCCCCACCCGCCGCACAGGGGTGGGGGCCGGGGGGGACAGTAGGTCCCCCCCTTATTGATAATTGTAGGGCCCCCACCCGCCGCTCAGGGGTGGGGGCCGGGGGGGGACAGTAGGTACCCCCCTCATTGATAATTTTAGGGCCCCCACCCGCCGCACAGGGGTGGGGGCCGGGGGGGGTACAGTAGGTCCCCCCCCTTATTGATAATTTTAGGGCCGCCGCACAGGGGTGGGGGCCGGGGGGGACAGTAGGTCCCCCCCTTATTGATAATTTTAGAAAGCGAGCTGAGCTGTCAGTCAGACAGCTCAGCTCGCGAACGCGCATTCCGCGCACATGCGCGGTAAAGCGCTCAGGTTCTTCATAGGGCGGCATTCAATGCCGCTCTATGAAGAACGCGATTGGTCCAGCGCGAAGCCGTCCCATTGGGCCCCGCGATTTCGTCATTTTGACGAAAAAGGGGGCGCGGCCTAGCGGGGAGCTCGGCGCTGGAACGGAGGTAAGTTTTTAATATAAAAACACCTCGAAATTTATTTTTAATAAATGAAAGTACATATAAAAGCAAGAAGGAAGGCTGGGGGACCTGTCTTTCTTGCTTTTATATGGTGACTATAGAGTCCCTTTAAGGGTTTACAGATTATTATTATTACTAATTTGACTATGGCTATGGGCAAGACAATAATGTCACTTTTAGACTAGATCTGCTGGATATGTGCAAATGGAAATAAATGCTTATTTGTTGCATTGGAATCTCTCCCATATTATATTGTGGCACAGGCATAACGTCCAACACTTTAAATAAACAAAGATACACTTTTATTTTAGGAGTGTGGCCAGGGGACGGGGCTGCTCTGAGAAATGTTAGGTGACTTACTAATATAAATGTATATAACTCAAATATAATTTGTAACAAGTGCAATGTGCCCAGAAAACGAAAAAAAATTGAGGATATACACCCAGAACATTAATTTATCAGCAATTGTGCTGCTGTAAAACCAAAATACAGTAAAGAAAATACAGGACACACATAAAAATAAACACACGTCCTTAATCTGTGTTTTGTATGTATCTTGGTCTGTACAGCAGCAACATTTTTTATTTCTGTGTATGTTGGGAATCCAGCCCAGATTCCGTGTGGGTTGGGCATTCCACCCCTCCACTCCATGTGCCTCTAAGGAGTTGACCACATGAAAGCATAATCTTGAGAAGAGTCTCTGGAAGCAGTTTAAGCAATACGTCTTGCAATTATCATGTTTACCTCCAATGTTTTTTTTTTTTTTTTTATTAATTTATGCCTCAACGAGGGGCAATGTAAAATGTTTTGTGAGTTGGTGTTACATGTGTCATTCCATTACAGGATGCATCTTGGTTTATTTTTGTTATTCCAATTACCAGAATGGTATTATTTTATTATTTATATAGTGCCTGCTAATTCCATAGCGCTGTACAATGGGTGTCTTGACACCTTCAGAATAAACTTTTGGTAATAGTTTGCAGACTTCACAGATTTCACAAGCTTTTCAACCCTGTATTACAAACACTGATTGTGCGTAATGGTTTTTGCATTAAGCTCTGTGAAACATATCGCCATGATGAGGAAACACAATGAATAGCTGTAATTACTCATAGAAAAACTCCATAAAAACGGAATTGTTAAGCAGCTTCCCAAGATTTAATTTCACCATCATTTTAAGCAATTTAGGACTGAACACACAGTTTTCTAAATATGCAGTGGAAAGCAATCTTTCTGCCTATGTCTATTGATTAGCCATTGAAAAGGATGCAGAATGGCGTATACATGGCTTTTCAGTGGTAGTAAAATTTAGACACCGCTACGGTACATCAATGGCAGTTATTTTTCTCTTTCTACAAATTAATTCATAGCTTACATGATCTTCATCCTGTTTGCATCTTTTGGATGAAGAGGAAATAATTCATACAAATTTACCTACATCTGAATACGCCACTCAGTGTGTATGGCTGTTGTTAAACTGTAGATCTCATGATCCTCAGGCAGGTGAGGATTCTGCACACAAATATCTCCCATTCGTGCATATCAGTTTGTACCTATATAATGTGTTGCATAGTATGACCTGTGGAGCCAATTGTGCATGTTTATCTTGCTATATTGTATCTGCCCACATTGCTGCGTCTCTCGGCTGGGTCGTCTTAAGTTTTGTACAAAAGTCCAATCGATTTAGATTGACCAATTTTCATCCCAAGAGTTCCGGCACTAGTTCCCACGTTTCTCTTTGTAGTCTGTATTGTACAAATATCTCTCCAATACCAGATTGCGGCTTTAGCTTGGAACTGACTTTCATTTTCCTTCTTGTAATAATATAGTTTACTGCCAAACCAAGAAGATATGTTTTTCTTCTTTTTAACATGTACTGGTTTGGGCAAGATCGGAGGCCTTTGTTGAAATCCTTGAAATTTTCCCTACTTGTAAGCTTCATGCGAAACATTGTGGGTTTCCTAACAATTTTAACCACTACAAGTGTCTGGATTGTGTACAGAAAGGTTTCCAAATTAATGGTTGGTTAACATACAAGTGCACTAGGACTCTTGTCAACTTCCCCTATGACTCCTTTTTTCTGTTTGCATATTTATTTTTTCTCTTTATACAATGGTTGTACATGATGCATTGTGCACAACCCCACACACTGCATCCTTCGAAAGATGCCCAGCACGTATCCTACAGATGCACAATAAGGAGAAACATATGTCTGAACTCTTGCATGTGGTCATTGTGAGATGCCCGTTTCCATACTTCGAGGTGGAACTACCTCACAAAAATTTGTCTGCTGTTTTTAATTAAGCTTTTCTGGTTTACTTGCTTAGGATTTCCTAACCGATTTGGTGATGTCAGAGGTGGACCGCTGTGGAGATCATGAAGTCCTAATCTTCAGGGAGAATACACTAGCCACCAAAGCCATTGAAGAGTATTTGAAGCTGGTTGGCCAGAAATACCTTCACGATGCACTTGGTAAGGAAATTACAAATAATTCTGCAGCTTGCCTACGGAATGTTAACTATAACCCCTGTGATCCTTTAGTTACAATTAGTTGGATACGTGGCATGAAAGTTAAGAAATTTTTTTTTTTTTTTTTTTTTTTTTTTATAATTTTTTTTTTTTTTTTTTTTTCCCTTACGAATAACAAGATTCTCACAATTCAAACTTTAAAAGATAAGAGCCAGCTCACTTCTAAATCAGAGGATAAAATATATTAGAGTAAAAGGCTAGTAAAAATTTTCTCTATGTACAAGTATATTGCCACAAAGCTGGAACATGGGTAACTCCATGTCAAAAGGATAGAGAGAAGGAAGAAAATGGAAAGAAAGAAAAAAGGGAAAACCATAAAGCTGGGAAAGAGGGGAAACGAGATAATAGTGGAAGTAAAATAGAGGAAAAGAAAATGTGATCCTTTAAATTTTGTCTTCTGAATGTATAAAAATGGCGTTTATAGAAATATGAGATGTAAGGGAAAATTTAATATAGGAAAATGAACAAATACTAATAAGCATGAAACAGTTAAGACTGGTGATATGGAAAGGCAAAAAGAAAAGGAAAGAAAAATATAACACAAAATAGGGGATATATTTATAAATAATGAGTATGTACATAATGCTTTTTTTTTTTTTTTTTTTTTCTTTCTTCTCCGTTTCTCCTCTCTCGTTCTCCACAAAGAGAGATTATGAAGAAACTAATTGAGGCGATTTGGAGCAGTCCCCACTAAGGGAAGCTGCGTTCCCCCCTTAGGGTCCCTGAAAGGTACCCAGACCTTGGATTACAAGAGGTTATCCAAGAGTAGGTTTTAGGATGAAAGATTATGTTGTGACTGTATGTCTGAAGTATGTAACATGGAAATGGGTATTGCTCTCAGTATGGTTAACAAGAAGAAAGGGATATGGTTAGATTGATCTCTATTAACGCGCAAGGTTTAAACTCTCATGTGAAAAGAGGGTTTTTATATGATACTTTGATTAGAGAGAACATCAAGGTGGGATTCGTCCAAGAAACTCACTGGCGACTCAATGACAAACGACTATGGCACTACAAAAAGTTCCCTCTTCTCTACGCGGCCTCCCTACCGGGGAAGAAAAAATGTGGTGTAGCAATCATTTTTTCGAAAGAGGTGAACTTTGAGTGCCAATATCAGTTTTTAGACCCTGAGGGCAGATTCATTATTCTGGTCGGGCTGTTAAATGGGACGATATACACATTGGCAAACGTGTATTTGCCAAATATACGTCCAACTAAGTCGCTGACAAAAATTTTAAGGATAATAGAACAGGTGAAAAAAGGGAAACTGATAATAGCAGGAGATTTTAATTGCATAATGGATCCTATAATGGATAAGCAGCTGGGCCCCAACCAACTAATGGATAAAAAGTTAATAAAACAAGCTGCAGAAATGAATAGAGTGCTCAAAAAATATGAGGTATATGATTGCTGGAGGCTAGTCCACCCAAATGACAAAGAGGTAACTCATCGATCTATTCCTCATAAATCAGCAGCAAGAATCGATATGATTATGGGAGATATTAACCTCTCTAAGGCCATACATTCAATAACAATTAAAAAAAATACCTGGTCTGATCACGATTTAGTAATCGCTGATGTACTAGATGTGATTAATAAGTGTCCACCAATATGGAGACTGGATGATAAGCTATTAGAAAAAAAGATGAATATAGAATATATAGCTAAACTTATGGACTTATTCTTTAGAGAAAACTCAATGGAGGAAATATCTAAAGAATGCTTATGGTGCTCTTTTAAAACAGTCATAAGAGGCTACTGGATAAAGCTAGCCAGCCAGCAAAAAAATAGCAATCCTAAATTATCAGACCTCTACATCGAGTTCTATAACCTATCTAGTTTAAATAAGAACAACATATCTATGGAAAGAACAGAAAAAATTAAGATTTGTCAAAATAAAATAAATAAACAGATTGAGGATAGAATACAACGAAATCTAAAGAAACTACAAATTAAATTTTACTATAAGAATAATAAAGTAGATACCATGTTAACAAATAGATTGAAAAAACAAAACGTGGAAAGGAAAATCTCTAAATTAATTGAGAATGGTAAAAATATTATAAATCCTGAAGATATTGCAGAGACGTTTAAAGGTTTCTATGAAAAACTATATAACCTAAAATTAAACCCACCATCAAATGCTCTGGAAAGATACTTTTCAAATATAAAGCTGCCAAAAATTTCGCTGGAACAAAGAAATGAACTAAATAAGACCTTCACCACGATAGAAGTAGAACGGGTAATAAATAAGCTGGTAAACAAAAAAGCCCCAGGGCCGGATGGATATTCCAACCAGTTCTATAAAACCTTTAAAACACAGATCATCCCTGTTCTAACAGATACATTCAATGAAATCTCTATAAAAGGACATGCATCGACGGATTTCTTAAGAGCGCATATTAGCCCAATTTTAAAGCCAGATAAACCCACAACAGATATCGTCAACTATCGTCCAATATCGCTTATAAACGTAGACGTGAAACTTTACTCGGCTATATTGGCGGATAGGTTACAAAGGGTGCTTCCATCTATTATTAATATAGACCAGATAGGTTTCGTGGAAGGGAGACACTCAAGTAACAATACCCGGAGAATATTAGAGATACTAGATTGGGCAAAGTCAACGGACACGCCCCTGCTAACCCTGTCGGTTGATGCTGAGAAAGCCTTCGACAGGGTTGGCTGGGACTTTCTAAAGAGAGCTATGACGCACTTCGGTTTTGAAGGCTGGTTTATGGGAGCAATGGGAGCACTCTATTCGAATCCATCGGCTAGAATAGTGGGAAGAGACATTCGATCAGAATGGTTTAAGATACAAAACGGAACCCGACAGGGCTGTCCGCTCTCCCCTTTATTATATGTTTTATCCATTGAACCTCTAGCCTGCAAAATAAGACAAAATCCATTAATAAAAGGAGTATGTATTCCCAAGGACGATTTAAAAATATGTCTATATGCAGACGACATACTATTGACCATCACTGAACCCAAAATATCCTTACCCACACTAATGCTAGAGTTCGAACAGTATAGTGAAGTGTCGAACTATAAACTAAATATAAGCAAAACAATGTCTTTAGCAGTAAATATAAAAGAGGACGAGCTACAAAATTTAAGACAGACATATGCGTTCAATTGGGTAGTTAAAGAAATCTCATATCTGGGCATTTGGCTGACAGCCGATGTGTCCCACATAATGGAAAATAATTTTTTAAAAATGCTGAAAGAAACAAACAAACTTTTAAAAGACTGGAGATCAATTGAGATATCATGGTGGGGAAGGATCAATACAATCAAAGCTTATATTGTTCCAAAATGGATATACCTATTTCGCATGATCCCCCTCAAAATACCAGTGTACTGGCTGAACATGATACAAAGCAGTTTTACAAACTTCATCTGGAGAGGTAAAAAACCCAGAATAAAAGCCACTACGCTAGCCAAAAAAGCCCAGTCTGGGGGGATGAGTTATCCCTTGATATCTCAAACATATCAAGCAATTATGACGACACACGCTTCCAATCTACAAATTGTAGATATCAAGGACCAGGCGTGGTACAAACTGGAAACACATAGGGAGGGGATAAATAATCTAGAAATACTGCTATGGAACAATATCGGAAAAAACAAAAAATTTCCAAATCTAAGATCCACGATTCTCTCTCAGACACTGAGCGAATGGTATAGACTAAAAAGAAAGCTGGGGTTTAACAACAAGATACCAGATACTGTATCCCTTAAAACACTAGAACTCATAATGCCAGATATGAACTTGTTAAACTGGCATAAAAATAAAAATATTCAAATTAAAGATCTATATGTAGATAAGCATCTAAAAGAGTATGTGGAAATATCTGACATGCTATCTCTACCTCCTAGAGAATTATTTAATTATTTTCGAGTTAAAAGCTTTTTGAAAGAATATGTACTAATTATAGAAGGCGATATGGGTACTCTGATTGAGAAGGTCCTCTCAATCGAATCTGCTAAAAACAAATACCATCCAACAATGGAACTACTAAAAGATATAGATGGACCAGATATTCCTACAGCTTTTAAAAAATGGGAAAGAGATTTGGGTATAGAGATTCAATATAAACAATGGTGTCACGCGTATTCAAGAGTAAAAAAATTCATACACTGTTTAAATATATTAGAAAATTTCATCAAAGTAAGCCATAGATGGTATATGGTCCCAAGTAGACTCAATAAAATGTCCCAGAGTAATCCCCCCAATTGCTGGAGATGCTTCCACACGGATGGCTCTATGATGCACATCTGGTGGAACTGTCCCAGATTAAGGTCCCTGTGGGACCTCTCATTCAAACTAATATGCAAGGTGGGAGATACTTGCCTGAGTAATAAACCTGAAATAGCATTATTACATTTGTATGGAACAAAATTAGACAAAAAAGCAGAGATTATGGTAATTCATAGCCTTTTGGCGACTAAATTATTGATTGCTAGAGCGTGGAAACAAACATTAATACCAAACATGCAACAATTGCAACTGAGGCTAGTGGTGTTGTGCAGAGAGGCACTGAGGCTAGTGGTGTTGTGCAGAGAGGCACTGAGGCTAGTGGTGTTGTGCAGAGAGGCACTGAGGCTAGTGGTGTTGTGCAGAGAGGCACTGAGGCTAGTGGTGTTGTGCAGAGAGGCACTGAGGCTAGTGGTGTTGTGCAGAGAGGCACTGAGGCTAGTGGTGTTGTGCAGAGAGGCACTGAGGCTAGTGGTGTTGTGCAGAGAGGCACTGAGGCTAGTGGTGTTGTGCAGAGAGGCACTGAGGCTAGTGGTGTTGTGCAGAGAGGCACTGAGGCTAGTGGTGTTGTGCAGAGAGGCACTGAGGCTAGTGGTGTTGTGCAGAGAGGCACTGAGGCTAGTGGTGTTGTGCAGAGAGGCTTGAAGACTATGGTGAGGCCTAATAGAAAGCAGTTGTTGTTGGGGGATTCCATCATAAGAGGTGTGGAGATGGACAATGGTGGTCTTGTGAGGTGTCTTCCCGGAGCTACTGCTCACAGAGACAGGAGACGTATCTGTAATATTGTTAAGCAAGCAAAGCAGGAAGGGGAATTGGATGTACTTGTCCATTTAGGGACAAATGACTTGGCTTGCAATGAGGTTTCAGAGGTTAAGGAAGTTTTTAGTGTTTTTGCCAATGATATACGGCAGGTTGCTTCCACACTGTCATTCTCTGAAGTTCTGCCTGTGCATAACACTCAGAACGACAGGCGGATGCGTATTAGGGACTTTAACTTGTGGCTTGGTGAATGGTGTCGGGAGCAAGGATTTGGCTTTATTGCTCATGGTAGCTCTGTTTGGAATGGAAATAAACTGTACAAAAAAGATGGTTTGCATCTTTCTCAAAAGGGAACAAATGTTCTCAGTGAGCAGTTCAGAGGTTTTGCTAGGATGTTTTTAAACTAGGAGGGGGGGGCAAAAGGGTGATAAAACATCAATCCAATTGTCCCCCAAAACAAGGACAGAAGGTGCCTGTAGCAAGTGTGTTAAAAAATGATAAGCTTAGAGTCATGTCTACAAATGCTCGCAGTTTAGGGAATAAGATACATGAACTTGTGGCAATAATGGCAACTGATAGTGTAGATTTAGTCGCTGTTACCGAGACATGGTATAATGAGAAAAATGACTGGGACATAGCAATACCAGGGTACTCTTTATATAGAAAAGACAGGGAAGGCAAGAAAGGGGGAGGGGTGGCCCTGTATGTAAAGGATAGCATAAAATCTAGCCTAATAAAGGTTAGTGAGGCGAACATAGAGTCCGTTTGGGTTACGTTAGAATTTGGTAATCACACAGTAACTCGTGTAGGTGTGATTTATAGGCCCCCAGGACAAATTGAAGAGTTAGATAATCTACTAGTTGAAGAAATAGCTAAAATGACAATGAAGGGGGAAGTTATCATCATGGGTGACTTTAATCTTCCTGATGTGAATTGGAAAACAAAAATAGCTACTTGTGCCAGGAGCACACATATTCTAAACTCCCTACTGGGATTGTCTCTAAAACAAGTCGTTGAGGAGCCAACTCGTAAAGAGGCCATACTAGATTTAGTGTTAACAAATGGAGATTTGGTATCAGATATTACTGTAGGTGAAAGTTTAGGATCCAGTGATCATCAGTCAGTGTGGTTTAATATAAGAACAGTGACTGAGTCACACCACACAAAAACAAAAGTTTTAGACTTTAGAAAAACAGACTTTTCTAAAATTAGAATATGTGTAAAGGAGTCATTATCAGACTGGAGCAATTTATATGGAGTCCAAAATAAATGGGATTATTTAAAAGTTGCACTACTGAAGGCAACAGAAAATTGCATTAGGCTTGTCAGTAAAAGCAAAAAATTCAAGAAACCACTGTGGTACTCCGCAGATGTGGCCAAAATAGTAAAAAACAAAAAGTTAGCATTTAGTAATTATAAAAAAAACCAGAGTGAGGAAGACAGAATGACCTATAAGATTAGGCAGAAAGAGGCTAAGCAAGTTATAAGAGCTTCCAAATCCCACACAGAAGAGAAAATAGCACAGTCAGTAAAAAAGGGGGACAAAACTTTTTTTAGATACATAAATGAGAAAAGAAAAGTAAAACAAGGATTAGTTAGATTAAAAACAAAAGAAGGAAGGTATGTAGATGAGGATAAAGGTCTAGCTGACTGCCTCAATGAATATTTTTGTTCGGTATTTACAGATGAAAATGAAGGAAAGGGACCTCTGTTAACAAAAAGGATAAATGAGTCATTTATTACACGTGAGTTTACAGAGGAAGAGGTTCTATTTCAACTGTCAAAAGTAAAGACAAATAAGTCAATGGGACCTGATGGAATACACCCAAAGCTATTAAAAGAGCTTAGTGGTGTACTAGCAAAACCATTAACAGATTTATTTAACCAATCATTGAAAACAGGAGTAGTCCCAGAAGATTGGAAGTTAGCGAATGTTGTGCCCATTCACAAGAAAGGTAATAGGGAGGAGTCGGGCAACTATAGGCCAGTAAGCCTTACTTCAGTAGTGGGGAAAGTGATGGAAACCATGTTAAAGGATAGGATTGTTGAACATCTAAAAACACATGGATTTCAAGACCAGAGACAACATGGGTTTACTTCAGGGAGATCATGCCAAACTAATCTTATTGATTTTTTTGATTGGGTAACTAAAATTATAGATCAGGGTGGTGCAGTAGACATTGCTTACTTAGATTTCAGTAAGGCTTTTGACACTGTTGCACATAGAAGGCTTATCAATAAACTACAATCTTTGAGTTTGGATTCGAATATTGTTGAATGGGTAAGGCAGTGGCTGAGTGACAGGCAACAGAGGGTTGTAGTCAATGGAGTATATTCGAAGCTTGGGCTTGTCACCAGTGGGGTACCTCAGGGATCTGTACTTGGACCCATTCTCTTTAATATTTTTATTAGTGATATTGCAGAAGGTCTTGATGGTAAGGTGTGTCTTTTTGCGGATGATACTAAGATATGTAACAGGGTTGATGTTCCAGGAGGGATAAGCCAAATGGAAAATGATTTAGGTAAACTAGAAAAATGGTCAGAGTTGTGGCAACTGACATTTAATGTGGATAAGTGCAAGATAATGCATCTTGGACGTAAAAACCCAAGGGTAGAGTACAAAATATTTGATAGAGTCCTAACCTCAACATCTGAGGAAAGGGATTTAGGGGTGATTATTTCTGATGACTTAAAGGTAGGCAGACAATGTAATAGAGCAGCAGGAAATGCTAGCAGAATGCTTGGTTGTATAGGGAGAGGTATTAGCAGTAGAAAGAGGGAAGTGCTCATGCCATTGTACAGAACACTGGTGAGACCTCACTTGGAGTACTGTACACAGTACTGGAGACCCTATCTTCAGAAGGATATTGATACCTTAGAGAGAGTTCAAAGAAGGGCTACTAAACTGGTTCATGGATTGCAGGATAAAACTTACCAGGAAAGGTTGAAGGATCTTAACATGTATAGCTTGGAGGAAAGACGAGACAGGGGGGATATGATAGAAACATTTAAATACATAAAGGGAATCAACACAGTAAAGGAGGAGACTATATTTAAAAGAAGAAAAACTACCACAACAAGAGGACATAGTCTTAAATTAGAGGGACAAAGGTTTAAAAATAATACCAGGAAGTATTACTTTACTGAGAGGGTAGTGGATGCATGGAATAGCCTTCCAGCTGAAGTGGTAGAGGTTAACACAGTAAAGGAGTTTAAGCATGCGTGGGATAGGCATAAGGCTATCCTAACTATAAGATAAGGCCAGGGACTAATGAAAGTATTTAGAAAACTGGGCAGACTAGATGGGCCGAATGGTTCTTATCTGCCGTCACATTCTATGTTTCTATGTTTCTATGTAACAATTGAAAAACCAAATAATTTCACAAATGGAGATGGAAATGGGTGGGATCTCACCAAACTTGCATTTTAAAAATAAAACTAAGGACCTCTATCTGAGTCTTATCACGGATATTAAAAGAGCCATAGTTAATTAAAAAAGTGAAAGAGAGGAAAATTTGAGAGAAAGATAAAGGAGGCGGGATGATGTGCCCGTAAAGAGTGAACCTGAGCGTATAAACTACCTTTTTTTCTATATGTATGTATGAGATATATGAGGAAACCCAAATCCCACATGAATGCATGGTATGAATGTTATAGATGTAAGAGTAATAGTGAGAGTGTAAGTGCAAGAGCAGGAGGGGATACAAAGACCCAATAAGAAGATTACAAGGCTGAGGCATTCTAGAGTCTATCAGCGTAATAAAGGATAATAACTTCTGAACATCTATTGTTGAATAAACGTAACTATCTGATAGACTTAGCTTAGCCTGGAAAATTATGGTAATACTGTATAGGGATTTAGGGCCTAATAACTATTGGCGAAAAACTTTAAACCTCAGTAAAGATGTATGAGACGTATTCCATAACAACTGCTGTTTTGTCTGTTTGTAAATGGTTCCATGGATGAACCTATACATGTCTATTTGTATTTATTGTATTAAAAAAAAAAAAAAATCTTTTTCAATAAAAATTAAATTTGAAAAGAGAAAAAAAAAAAAAAAAAAAAAAAAAAGAAAGTTAAGAAATTACTGTAAAGATACTGCTTCAATTTACTAGACACCTGGACTTATTTATCACACTGTCCTTTGTTTTACTCACAGGGGAGTTTATCAAGGCTTTGTACGAATCTGATGAAAACTGTGAGGTAGATCCAAGTAAATGTTCTTCAAGTGAACTGGCTGAACACCAGAGTAATTTGAAGATGTGCTGTGAGCTCGCCTTCTGTAAGATCATCAATTCCTACTGGTAAGCCAGCCTCCATACACCATAACGCTCCATGCCGCAATGCCTGGAGTGGCTCAATGATTTGTTACTTGATTTTTCTCTGTGTTTTTTGGGGAATTACCTTGGGAGTGTCAGTAGCTGATTAACACCAATGTCACGGTAATTTTCACAGTAGCTTGTGGTGTGTCTGCAAAATTAGCAGTTTCCATTTAAACTGGTAATGCCTTAGTCATAGAGAATTATTGCCAGACACACCTACTTTAACTACTACAAGCAGAGCTCTTTTTTGTTTGCTTGCTTTCATGTATATTGCTACATTAGAACTGGCCAGAATCATGTTGGTTATTTCCTGCTGGCTGTTGCGGTGCCATATGAGTTATTTACACACAAAATAACTAGGCAAAAGTCAAACCACTATGTTTTATTTTTAGTATCCTTGTATTTTTAACACTTCAGAGTATTAGCTTCAATATGGTTTTCTGTAATTGTCTCAACAGTTTTGGCTTCCCGGTTATCTTTAGATTACATCACCCAGAATTATGAGAATTGTATTGCAACCACACTTTGAGATTGAAGTTTGCATATAGTTTTTCTATTTAATGTTTCACATCACATGTTATGTCTCTTTGCTTTTGCAGTGTATTTCCTAGGGAGCTAAAGGAGGTGTTTGCCTCTTGGAAGCAGCAATGTATTAACCGGGGAAAACATAATATCAGTGAACGTCTAATCAGTGCATCTCTCTTCCTACGATTCCTCTGCCCATCAATCATGTCTCCAAGCCTCTTTGGCCTGATGCAGGAATATCCTGATGATCGCACCTCTCGAACGTTGACACTTATTGCCAAGGTTATTCAGAATCTTGCCAACTTTGCCAAGTAAGTATTTCAATGGTCACCACGCTTACCATATTTATCAGTAATATACAGGTCTTAAAGGGACATGCTGGTAAAATATTGACCCTCTTTTTATTGTGTTACTTACCGTATTTTTCAGTGTATAAGACGACCCATATTTTTTTAGCCCAAAATTAAGAAATCAATATTCTAAACCTAAAATAGAACAACTTTAATATTTTAGAGGTGACTTCTGAGGAGAACATCACACTTCTGATTCTCATGCCTCCCCTGAGCTACTGTACTCTGTGAATTAATGGTTCTATAGTGCATGCTGGGAGACCACAGCTCCCCACAATACAGCAGGTGGTATGAGGGCATGCTGGGACATCACAGTAGTATTCCCATAATGGGGATTCCATAGATCCCCATTTCCTCCCCCATAAATATAAATCAGAAAGCAAGACCTACCTGAGGTGGAGCAAACCGTAATATGGCTGCTCCTTTTATGATGTGGCATGTCTCTGGAGCTCCATTGGTGGTAAATGCTGATGTCTGCTGCAACTCCCATGCATATAGGGACCTCTTCCTCCTTGCCACAACATTCAGAAGTGGATCTGCAGGAGGGAGGCCAGGTATGTGTGTGGGCCGTGGCACAGTGAAATGTGGCAGACGCCATCTTAACTGAGGCCCTGCTAATTGTGCAGTAAAACCCGCATAGGAAAAGGAATTGGCAGAGATCTTACTGCCAGTGCTGCCTCCTATTGCTTTCAGTGAATATTGTACAGCACAGAAAGTAAATGAAAAGTCTAGCAAAAGTTAGGGAATGGCAACACATTGCTTCTTATGAACCAATACTTTCATTTAATTTCACGAATAAGAAAATCTGTAAATGTATCTGTGGAATAGGTTAACCCCTTAAGGACACATGACATGTGTGACATGTCATGATTCCCTTTTATTCCAGAAGTTTGGTCCTTAAGGGGTTAAAGCAACCCTATATTGTTATACATTTATTTCTAAAGCTATTTTCTGTACCCCATTAAATCACTGCTGACTGAGATTTATTGGTAAATAATTGGGTTAATTCGTAGTTTGTATGGGTCTATGTTTGTACTCATATTAAGGGTTTGATTTGAGTAAGTGACACTCTTCCTTTTTCGCTTTTTTTTTTTGTTTTGTTAAATTGTCAGTGGTGCTGTGCGTCTTGAATTGTTTATTTGGTGTCTTTGGGCCATAATTGATGAACTCACCATGAACCAAAATTTCATAGCACTCCACAATGATATTTTGGGAATAAACACATGTTCTACTTAATTTCAGTCATTCTGTAGGATGATATTGAGTTTTATTTTGTGTTAAATTAGAAAAAAATATTCATTTAATTCAGTGATCCTTATCGGATGGCATTGTGCATCATAACCTAATTGAGTGACTGTGATGCCACTATGATTCGTATTTGTTATCCATTTTGTATTTACTGATTGCAGGATGACCGGTTTTATTTATTATTGTTTGTATTTAGAAATTGTATTAACGTTGTTTACTTTCTCCCCATTCCCTTCTCTGTTACAGGTTTGGTAACAAAGAGGAGTATATGGCTTTTATGAATGACTTCCTGGAGCATGAGTGGGGTGGGATGAAACGCTTCCTCCAGGAGATCTCCAACCCAGACACCATCTCAAACACGCCAGGGTTTGAAGGTTACATCGACCTTGGTCGGGAACTTTCTGTCCTGCACAGCCTCCTGTGGGAAGTGGTGTCACAGCTGGATAAGGTAACATCTAAGAGAGGCTTGTGGAACATTTGACAAAATAACTGTTTATTGAGAAATCTCAGTGGTGTCATTTATCCTGATATCTGCCATAAATCACCTCAGTGGCGTTAATGACTTTACCTTTCCCTAACAAATGCTAATGAGGTGTTTAGGGATGAGGATGAGAAGTGTAGCAGAGTTAAGTAGAAAACAAGCTTATCTCCACAGTCACATTTCTAAAATACAGGGGCTGTATGCATGCATACTCTCCTAATGATTTTACTAGCACTGCATCGTGTTAAGATCGGGTATTTTACACTGAATGCATGGCTATGACTTGATATCCTTGTACTTGCTGTAAGTCCATAAATTAAAAAAAAATAGAGGCTCTGATGCAAGTAGTCTATGGGTGAAGTCCCTCAAATTTTATTACACCAATTTTAAGTTAGGATTACCTTGCTTGTGATGTCTTACATTGGAGGTTTGTTTCCTCATTCCATATAATAAACAGTAAGCACTGGGGTATAGCCAAATCAACATTTCACCCTTTTGGCACTGTGAAACTGACATTTTCCCTGTGTTGGCTCAGTGCCACCACTAGATCATTCTGCCTGGTCAAAAAAAGCATTCCATGCCCCCGTGCTTATTGTCTCTCATTACACAGTGTGAACATGCAGTGTGTGTGCGCACACAGTACAAATATATTGCACAAATTTCTTCAACAGTGAGGGTAATGTGAGTGTCAAACAGTTTGAACATGGAATTCTCCTTTAGCTTTCTAGCAGCTTAACCACTGCTATATTTAGTGGTATGTACACGTACTTGAACCCATGGCATGTTTATAGTTAATGTCAATCATCTTCTCTAACCTCTAAGGCATAAAATTACACAAGTTTAAAAAAATGCATGAGTTCATACATTGGCCTTTTCTTTCTTAAACATCCACTATTTAGGGGTATGTCTATTAGCCATCATCAAAATGCCTCCTACGACATATTCAGATTCAGAAAAATAAAATTCACAATGCGAATCCTCTCCATTATAAGCTAGGTTTAGGGAATTCTCTCACATGTGAAAGTAAATATACACGTCTTCAATATACACACGATTTCTCAGCAACTTATGTGGCATAAGCCTTTAAAGAACATCTGTCACGATACACACAAGGTTAGCTAGATTAAAAATTAATTAAATTACACCTATACATTGTACTAGTGAAATTAGCACAGATGGAATGAAAACACATCAAAAATATTTGTAATTGTTTTGTTTTTTTAACAAATTTGCTTACAATAGTACAAATCATACTGGTAGCTGTTATTGTAACAGTTCTTTTCAGATCAATATTGTGTAAACAGCATTTCAGATGGCACTTGTTAATCCCATTGGACTTGACTAGTCATCATCATTTCTTATGGTGTGAACATGAGAAATTTAAAAAAATAAGTAAATAGAAAAAGTGATGCAACAATTCTCATCTGCAGTTGCTATTTATGTGGGCAAACAAACGTGCATATTTATTTTCTGTAAAAGTTATATTTTAAAATGCTGCATTTTTTCTCAGGAGCTGATGGTAAGTTGGTGTGAAGGTTGACCCTGGGCTGTGTCTTTATCTAAAGGCCAATATTATCTTGTCTTCTTGGTGATATTCCTGGTGCTCAGTTTCTTGATTTCCCTTTATATTTTGTTGGGTGATGTGTGATGTTTGAACTATATTATAAGATACATATCCATATCTTGATGTCCGACATTGATCATGGGCGTAGGTTACCCTAACAGACCGTTGATTGCTCATGGCTGATTCCTTGAATGTTACCCTCCTAATAATACTTACCATCTTTCATTCTTCCCCTTTGTCCAGAATGTAAGCATGCTCCCTTAAGCCTTAGATACCGGCCTCCTTCCAATGCGCAAACACAGCACATACCCCTCGTCCTTTGCATTTTCTATAGTTGGTTAGCTTTGCATGTCTGTTTTGAGTTGGAATGGCAATAGAATTAGTTGCATTAAGCATGTTATAAATATTTTCTTTTTCTGGTTTTTACCAATCCTAATTTCTTCTCTATTTCCTTTTCTCCCTTACCCACCTTCTTCCCTGATGCCTGGCTGCACCCCGTCTTCCTCCATCCGTCACATCGTGGTCGATAATATGGTTCTGCGCTCATGCCATGCGTTCACACACTCATGCGAAACAAAAATAAAAATACCTGCCCTCCGAACCCCTCCTGGCTACACCCCGTCACAATGGCGGATGTTGTCACACATATTATCCAATCAGGGTGAAAATTCCTTCCTACAGGCGACCGTGGAGAAACTGGGACCCCTCCCACGCATCCTAACTGACATCACCAAGTCACTGACGAATCCCACCCCTATCCAGCAGCAGCTTAGACGATTCAGTGAGCACAGCTCAACCCCCAATGTAAGTGGCAGTCTTTCATCTGGACTTCAGAAGATATTTGAAGATCCTGCTGACGGGTAAGAACAAGAATATGCAGATCTAGATTGTTGTAATTGTTGTAAAATAGATTTTATTTGCAAAAGAGAATGTAAATGACCATTTGTGTATTTTATTGGAGCGATGTTTTTTTTCCTGTACATCCCAGTTCTAAATCTAGTGCGTTTTAAAAGCACTGTCAAGAGACTGTCGTGTATAACGAGAGTACAGTCCATATTCCTGCATTTTTTTTTTTTACTTCCTCAATGTACTAGGCAAGTGTATATCATGTGGTATTGTAAATGAGTGAGTGCCACACTAATGATCAGTTTCATACCTTTCCCAGCTTGGCAATATCATCTATTCACAGAGTAATCAAAAAAAAGACACAATCAGTGCTTCCAAAGATAACTACTAGAAAATGTTTTGTGTACGTAAAATTAAAAGGGTTGAATTAGGAGATTTAAAGTGGACACTGTGATATATACAGGACAACCTACCTTTACAAGGTGTTCTCTTTTATCTGTATCAAACTTGGAATTTATTTAAAACTCTTAGGTGGTTAGTTCAGGGCCACCATCTGAAATCATAGAGCAGCTGACAAATGATTTTGTGGGACACCCTGCCACCAGTTGTGTATTTTGGATTTGTGCTGTCCTAGGCATGACGAAACTCAGACAATCCCTAACTTAAATTTGTCCCACCCCTTCTGGTCAAGGTCACATCTCTTCCTGTTATAGACCAACACGCACTTTGGCTGACAGATGCATGTCCTCACTGATGCGTGCACTGACGTACACTCACTGACAGTCATTGGCACACACACTGTTTAACCAACACATACTTTTACTGACACACATAATGACACACACTCACTGACAAGCACACACTCTTAGATACACAGACATACATTGACAGACACACAACATGAGTAGCTCCAAGAGCCAAGTTGCTCCAGTTAGGAGCCCAATGGGGATCATTAAAGGGACACTGTAGGCACCCAGACCAATTCAGCTCATTGAAGTGGTCTGGGAGAAATGTCCTTTAACACTGCAATAATTACCTTGCAGGGTTAACTCCTCAACTAGTGGCTGTCAGACAGCCTAATGCGAGCACGTCCATTGCCGCGCATGCACATTAGGTCTCCCCTGTCAGCTGACGTCGGTGGGGGAGGAGTGATTCTACACTTTTTTCCTGGCACTATAGAATGCGTTTAACACAGTCCAGTTAGAGGGGATATTTCTGACTCCTAAACCAGACTTCATGACTTTTAAAGAGCCCCTGAGCACAGGGTTTCATGCGCTGAATAGGTAACAAAACTAATAAACAAAAGAAAGGGATGGTCACGGCACTCAATGTTGGATAACAAGCAGATTTTTTAGAGAAACAAAGCAATGTTTTGACCCCTAACTGAGGTCTTTGTCAAAACTATAACACACATTCCGGGTGATTCTCTAAAGTGGGAATTTCAAATAAATTGGAATAACGCTCCAAGTCAGCTGTGCTTTAAGTTGGGCAATTTTGGCCCTAATTTTAAAATTCACTTGAGTTTCCAACAATTCTCACTTTAGTGAATAAACCTGCTAGGAAGGGCTTTGTATTCATTTTTTTAAAATATCCTATTCTTTTCCCAGTGACTTGCTGAAGTTGAAGTCTCCCATTATTGACAGTACAGATGGATACTTCAGGGGGAAAACGCTACTTCTTGTACAGCAGGCATCCACCCAAAGTATGTCCTACTCTGACAAGGACGAAAGAGAAAACGTTTTGCCCAATGGACGTAGTGTTTCATTGATGGACCTGCAAGACCCAAACGTTAACCATAGTGAGCGCTCCTCTATTGTTCAGGAGCCACCACTCCGATTGACTGGCAGCCAGTTGTCTATTGCACATGTAACCACCATTAAACAATTACGAGAAAACCAGAGCACCCCGCAAAGTGCTCCACAAGTCAGGAGACCCTTGCATCCAGCCTTGAGTCAGCAAAGCAGCTTGCAGCCTCTGTCATTCCAAAATCCCGTGTATCACCTCAACAATCCCCCACAAACCTTACCCAAGGCTTCTGTGGACTCTAGCCTAGAGAATCTCAGCACTGCCAGCTCTCGAAGCCAGAGCAACAGTGAGGAGTTCATTCTGAGCGGGCCAAGCAATAGCAGCATGGAGGATTTCACTAAAAGGAGCACTCACAGTGAGGACTTCACAAGAAGGCACACCATGCCTGACAGGCCTGTCCCTATAGCTTTGCCACGGCAGAATAGTACAGGTCAGGCACAGATTCGTAAGACTGATCAGGCTGCTCTTGGAGCTCGGGCAAAAGCCCCCCCACAATCCTTGCCACACAGTGCCTCAATACGCAGCACAGGGAGCATGTCTGGCATATCTGCTACTTTGCTAGCAGAACCTGCACAGAACGGAAGCAGGTCCAGGCAACAATCTACTTCTTCTCGTGAGAGTCCTGTCCCGAAGCTAAGAGCAATCCACCGCCAGCAGACTCAGCAGGTGAGACCAGTCATATAATAATTTTAAATATTTATTTTACTTGGACATAAATATGCAACTTTTTTTATATATATATCAGAAAGTATCCAACAGGATGTGTAGTGATTTTGCAGTGCGGCATAAATTTTTTTTTTTTTTACAAACTGGATGTGATGATGGTGTCTGTAGTAGTAGGTAGAGATATGTCTCCCTCTTGTGGCTAAAAGGTGTAGTGCAATTGAAATATCAAGTTGTATAATTGTTCTACCATTTATAAAAGGAAATTATCATAAATGCAGTAGGTTACTCACATTAGGAGTTTCTTTAGATTTTTACTCATTTCAATATGTAAAATCAAAGACCAGCAGCCCTTAATCACTGTTTATAGTTTGAGTGTCAGCCAGCAGTCAACCCACTACATCATTGGTACATTGTGTGGGTTTATCTGTTTGCAGTAACATGGGGGCATTTCCAGGCATAGTAAACAGCAGAGTGCCCTGTGATATGCTTTGGATTGGCATACTGCAGGTGCCAATCTAAAATGACTCCAGGAGAGACTGGAGCGTGAGGAACTGCTCAGAATGTGACCACGGCAGGAAAAAGCAGTCGGTTATTGCAAGACTCGCTAATTGAATGTGAAGCTAAACACATATGGGTTTGTGTAATCAAGGAGTCCAGGGCCCTGCAGATGGTAAGGGTGTTACTGTGTGAGGCTGATTTTCAGGTACAATTTCAACAATGTAAATTGGTTTACAGCAAGTTTATGTGGGCCGCAAACAAAACTAAAACTTGAAGTCCTATGATCTCAGATAATCCAATGCTTTCCCATAGGAAAGCATTAAGAGGCTATTGTTCATGTGTGGCAAAATGCTGTGCGCCAGTCAGCATCTCTATGGGGAACATTCAGCCACTCCATGCAGACCCAATCTAATGCACAGCACCCTCCCCCCATTCTAATACACCGCCCACAAATCCAATACAGTGCCTCCCCTCCCTCCACTCGAATACACTGCTCCCTCCACCCAATCTAATCCACTGCTCCTTAATTCTAATAAACTGCCCTTCCTCTCTCCACTCTAATTGAATATACTTCCCCCACTCCCACCACTCTACTTTAATATACTGCCCCCCTCCCTTCACCAATGTAATACACTGCCTTCCCCACAATATAACACACTGTCCCCTCCCACCACTCAAATACACTACCCCTTCCTCCCCCAAATCAATGTACTGCCTTCTCCATCCCTCAAATTAATACACTGCCTCGCCCTCCCCAATTTAATACACTGGCCCCCTCTTTCGCCCAATTTAATACACTGGCCCCCTCCCTCCCCCAAATTAATACACTGGCCCCCTCCGTCCCCCAAATTAATACACTGGCCCCCTCCCTCCCCCAAATTAATACACTGGCCCCCTCCCTCCCCTAAATTAATACACTGGCCCCCTCCCTCCCCAAAATTAATACACTAGCCCCCTCCCCCAAATTAATACACGGCCCTCCCCCCAATATAACACACTGCCCCCCCTCCCACCACTCTAATACACTGCCCCACTCTCTTCCCCAAATTATTACACTTCCCTCCTTCCCCCTCAAATTATTACACTTCCCTCCTCTCCCCTCAAATGAATACACTGCCCCCCTCTCACCACTCTAATACACTGCCCCCTTCCTCCCCCAATTGAATACACTTTTACGCCTCTTCCATCCCTCAAATTAATACACGGTCCCCCCTCCTTCCCCCAAGTTAATACAGTGCCTCTCCTTCCCCCAAGTTAATACAGTGCCTCTCCTTCCCCCAAGTTAATACAGTGCCTCCTCTCTCTCTCTCTCTCTCTCTCTCTCTCTCTCTCTCTCTCTCTCTCTCTCAAATGAATACACTGCCCACTCCCTCCCCCAAATTCATACACTGGCCCCCTCCCTCCCCCAAATTAATACACTGACCCCCTCCCTTCCCCAAATTAATACACTGCCCACTTCCCTCCCCCCCCAATTTAACACACTGCCCCCTCTCACCACTCCAATACCACTGCCCCTTCCTCCCCCAAATCAATGATCAATGTACTGCCTTCTCCATCCCTCAAATTAATACACTGCCTCACCCTCCCCAATTTAATACACTGGCCCCCTCCTTCGCCCAATGTAATACACTGCCCACTTCCTCCCCCAAATTAATACACTGCTCACTTCCTCCCCCAAATTAATACACTGCTCACTTCCTCCCCCAAATTAATACACTGCTCACTTCCTCCCACAAATTAATACACTGCTCACTTCCTCCCCCAAATTAATACACTGCTCACTTCCTCCCCCAAATTAATACACTGCTCACTTCCTCCCCCAAATTAATACACTGCTCACTTCCTCCCCCAAATTAATACACTGCCCACTTACTCCCCCAAATTAATACACTGCTCACTTCCTCCCCCAAATTAATACACTGCCCACTCCCTCCCCCAAATTAATACATTGCCCACTCCCTCCCCCAAATTAATACACTGGCCCTCCCCCAAATTAATACACTGGCCCTCCCCCAAATTAATACACTAGCCCCCTCCCTCCCCCAAATTAATACACTGCCTTTCCCCCCAATATAACACACGCTCCCACCACTCTAATACACTGCCCCCCTCACCACTCTAATACACTTCTTCTCCCAATTGAATACACTGCCCCCCTTCCTCCCCCAAAGCAAAACACTGGCCTTTCCCCCCAAAAAATGCACTGCCTTTTCCATTCCTCAAATTAATACACTGCCTCACCCTCCCCAAATTAATACGCTGCCCCCTCCTTCCCCCAAGTTAATACAGTGCCCCCTCCTTCCCCCAAGTTAATACAGTGCCCCCTTCTTCCCCCAAGTTAATACAGTGCCCCCTTCTTCCCCAAGTTAATACAGTGCCCCCTTCTTCCCCAAGTTAATACAGTGCCCCCTTCTTCCCCAAGTTAATACAGTGCCCCCTTCTTCCCCAAGTTAATACAGTGCCCCCTTCTTCCCCAAGTTAATACAGTGCCCCCTTCTTCCCCAAGTTAATACAGTGCCCCCTTCTTCCCCCAAGTTAATACAGTGCCCCCTTCTTCCCCCAAGTTAATACAGTGCCCCCTTCTTCCCCAAGTTAATACAGTGCCCCCTTCTTCCCCCAAGTTAATACAGTGCCCCCTTCTTCCCCCAAGTTAATACAGTGCCCCTTCTTCCCCAAGTTAATACAGTGCCCCCTTCTTCCCCAAGTTAATACAGTGCCCCCTTCTTCCCCAAGTTAATACAGTGCCCCCTTCTTCCCCCAAGTTAATACAGTGCCCCCTTCTTCCCCAAGTTAATACAGTGCCCCCTTCTTCCCCCAAGTTAATACAGTGCCCCCTTCTTCCCCCAAGTTAATACAGTGCCCCCTTCTTCCCCCAAGTTAATACAGTGCCCCCTTCTTCCCCCAAGTTAATACAGTGCCCCCTTCTTCCCCAAGTTAATACAGTGCCCCCTTCTTCCCCAAGTTAATACAGTGCCCCTTCCTTCCCCAAGTTAATACAGTGCCCCTTCCTTCCCCAAGTTAATACAGTGCCTCCTCTCTCTCTCAAATTAATACACTGCCCACTCCCTCCCCCAAATTAATACATTGGCCTCCTCCTTCCCCCAAGTTAATACAGTGCCTCCTCCTTCCCCCAAGTTAATACAGTGCCTCCTCTCTCACTCAAATTAATACACTGCCCACTCCCTCCCCCAAATTAATACACTGGCCTTTCCCTCCCCCAAATTAATACTCCTCCCCTAATTTAACAAACGACACATTCCTTAAGATGAGCCGCCCTTCCTCCAGTTCCAGCCCTGCTCTTCTCTGTTCAACCAGGCCAGGCTCTCCTCTTGCACTGCGGGCAGGAGGGATGGGGGAGTGGCTGGCCTGCTCTGCAGACAGACTGCCACTCTGCCCTGTTGTGGCCCTGGAAGGGAAGACAAGCATCAGACAGGAAAGATCTTTCCTGTCTTGCGGCTGGTTGCAGCAACAGCACAAAGCGGCCCCAGCACAGGCGGGCCGCAAATATATTCATTGTGGGCCACAAGTTTGACATGCTTGGTTTGCAATGTATTGTTGAAATGCCCAGCCTTATCTCACAGTATCAGGCTTTGAGTTATCATTAACTCTATATTACCTGCATGGTTATATAGGAGTTATTTCCCACCAACAGAGCATGGTTAAAGAAAAAAGAAAAAATTACAGACACATACCTGACAAAGTGATACACAGTAGAAACATGTAATATATATATAATTAAACAGTCCTTACAGTTTTCCTATGACTCCTCCTCACACTGAGATTAAATAGCCATCCAAGTGAAAATTGACTTGACTCACCACCCCTGCACAGCACAGGTTCATGGGAGACATTTACCGTATATACTCGAGTATAAGCAGAGTTTTTCAGCACATTTTTTGTGCTGAAAAAGCCCCACTCGTATATGCTCGAGTCAGTGTCTGTATTATGGCAACTTACATTGTCCTGTTGGGGGACTGGCCGCGAGCTCTTACTTACATTTGTAGCCGCTCCGGTCAGCTCCCCAGTTCAGCTCACAGTGTAAGTCTCACGACACCCACGGCCGTCAGAGCGTTGCCACAGGTTACCGTGGCAACGCTCCGCGCGGCACGCAGACCGCGAGACTTACACTGTGAGCTGACCGGAGCTGCTGTAAAGGTAAGTTAGAGCTTGCTCCGATCCCCCCCTGCACAGCCCATCCACTGGACCACCAGGAAATGTTACAGCCCCCATTCCTGGCCAGGCAACAAGCAGGGAGGGGGGGACAAAAAAAAAAAAAATTAAATAAATATTAAAATAATTTAAATAATATTAAAAAAAATATTAAAATAATTATATTAAAATAATATTTTTAAAAAATAATAGAAAAATAATAAAAATGCCCTTCCCCCACCCAGTTTACACACACACTCACTCTGCATTCACACAAACACACACTGCATTATATACACACACACACACTCTGCATTATATACACACAGAGTGTGTGTGTGTATAATGCAGAGTGTGTGTTTGTGTGTGTGTGTGTGTGTGTGTGTGTAATGCACACACTCTGCATTACACACACACTACATTCATTATATACACACTACACACAAACACACTCGGCATTCATTATTTACACACTACACAAACACACACACACACACAGACTGCATTCATTATATACACACACACACACTGCATTCATTATATACACACACTGTAAATAAATATTCGATTAATGTAATTTTATTGGGATCTAATTTTATTTAGACATTTACCAGTAGCTGCTGCATTTCCCACCCTAGTCTTATACTCGAGTCAATAAGTTTTCCCAGTTTTTTGGGATAAAATTAGGGGCCTCGGCTTATATTCGGGTCGACTTATACTTGAGTATATACGGTATATTTTTCATTTTATTTGTGTCTCATTATTTCCTCTTGAACATGGTAGATAACATGATAAACTATGGTTTTGTTTTTGCTTTTTCTTTATTTTGTAAAATAATATCCTGCAGAAAAATATATGCTAAATAGAATGTGATCCTTTAAGCTGTAGTTGTAGCTTGTAGAGCCGCATGGCCATTTACATTCATATTATACATTTTTATCTTTTGTAATCTGAGTACTAGCATAGCATTATGGGAATTAATGTTTCAGAAAAACTTAAAGTAAAGCCAACCTAAATTAAATTCAAGGGCATTTCCAGAGGTTCATAATTAGGAGGGTGTGTTTTAGGTACAGTCACCTGTGGACTCCACAACAATGTCCCCAGTTGAAAGGACAGCTGCCTGGGTACTGAATAATGGCCAATATGAGGATGAGGAGGAGGAGACCGTAGATCAAAACAAGGATGAATCTAAACCTGCTGAGAAGGTGAGAAAAATCCACAAGTATTTTATGCAAATCTTTCACCAGAGATGATCTAGGGCTAGAATACTTAGGATGGACATTATCCTAGCCCTTAACAACTCTATTGAACAAATGCGGACATTTGGTTATAAGCTGAAAATAAATAACCATTTGACTTTATCTCCCAGTATGAACAAGAGATTGCCAAGTTGAAGGAGAGACTGAAAGTTTCAAGTCGCCGCCTGGAGGAATACGAGAGACGTCTTGTGGTGCAGGAGCAGCAGATGCAGAAGCTGTTAATGGAATACAAATCTCGACTAGAGGACAGTGAAGAGAGGTTACGTCGGCAGCAGGAGGAGAAGGACAGCCAGATGAAAAGTGTCATCAGCAGGTGAGTGCAAAGACAAAATGCTCACTATTCTCTGTCTTGGTTTTCAAGTTTTCCCTCATTCCATTCACTCACTGTTTTCTTCCAGGCTAATCGCTGTAGAGGAGGAACTGAAGAAGGACCATGCCGAGATGCAGGCTGTTATTGATGCAAAGCAAAAGATTATTGATGCGCAGGTATGTACCCAAATCTCTTAATAGAATGCACAGTCTTCTGACTGAAGCGGAGTCAAACTTTGAAACTTGTGCTAAACTAACATAACTTGTTGTGTAGAGCTATCGAACACTTTCCAAAGCTATGATATGTTTCATGTAAAAGTCTGTTTTACGGTGTAAGTTTTCTGGTGCTGCATAGAATTAAAGTGGATTGAAATCCTAATCAGTCAGAGTCAGTCAAATTACATGTGTAGCAAAGGAGTCGATGTCTGTTATGTTCCATTCTTTTTAGCGGTTAATGCTTACAAACCCCCTTCAATCTGAGAAAAACGTACAGAAAATAAATGTGACCTTGTTAGTAAGTATTCCAGATACATTACAATAGTTACTGAGTGAGACACATTACCTTATATTTTGAAATTTAATTCCAGAAATAAATGATTAGTTTCTTATTTAGATTTAACCTGTTTATTCTTGTTTGCCCATGTATATGCAACTCTGTGCAAATGTCCCAAAAGCATTTGATTATTAAGTAGATTATCAAGGTTATTCTTGTTATATCTTGATAACAGAGCTGATACATTGAAGGACGACACCTTCCAAGGACAGGAGACATAAAAAAGGGCAGACTGCTGCCTTCCACATATAGTTTGATAGCAGCTACACAGGCCCCTCACTGAATAATAGATGTTTGTAGTTCAGCATCATCCCCATAGCTTGAGTTTGTCTAGTGCAGGGGTCGTCAACCTGGTCCCTACCGCCCACTAGTGGGCGTTTCAGGATTCCAGGTGGGTGGTAGTGGGTTCTACGGCACAAGCAGAATCTCTCCTCCATTCCTCCAACCACTCAGTGGTTAGCAGGAAGTGCAGGTGTGCAGATGCAAGTGCACGAACGAGTGTAAGATGCGGGTGGAGGAAGGGGAGGAGTTGAAGTGAAGGGATACACTGTAGCAGTGAGTGGAGTACTTGTAGAATAGGAGAAAGAAGGAAAATAAAAAATATAGGAAGGAGGAAGAGAGAAGTAGAGTGGCTCATGTTTTGGCAAGCTACGTTTTGTTTACTTATAAAAGAAAGAAGTGAAGGAAGGAGAGAATAAAGATAATTAATCACTAGTTAAAGGTAATTTCAATTTACTGTTTTCTCATTACACTTTATAAAGTTAAAAACATAATAAACATGCACAAAGTAGAAATAAAAATATTTTTAAAAAAAATGTAAACACCCTCTTCTAAAAATATATTCTGCACTTGCGCTAAACAAAAAATAAAAATCAGACTGGTGGGCGGTAAGGAAATCAAGAATAGATGCATTTGTGGGCTGTAGATATAAAAGGGATGACTACCTCTGATCTAGTGAGTCTATAAAATTCCCATCTTTGCATTCCAATCCCAGGGAGCTAGCCAGCATAACATAACGGACTCTGAAAACAGCAAATGTTAGACCCACAAAATCCAGTCTTTGACTCTGTATTGATAACCCATATGTGTCACATTTTCAACTTTAATCCACAATACCCTATTTCCCATTTATTTATAGCTATCAGAAACTAAGTTGTGGCAGGGCGTCGTAACATGCGGTACTTGCGGTTGTTTATCATCTATAGAACATTTCAGTAAACGGTTATAGGAAACGGTTATTAGAGCTGTAGATTGATTTAGTATAAATACAGCTTCTGCTGCTCTGAACCTGAATCATGTATTTGTAAATTCAGTCACTCTTTACCATTGACTCTGGTGTGAATCTAAACTCTGTGTGGCCCAAGTCACTGCAAGTCTTTCTGCTTTGACCAGCTCTGTAGACTATTGAATTAGGCAGAGCTCCAAGAACCAGTAGATGATTACAAGTTGAACGAATATGTAAACCCATATTCACACACATGAATATAAAGGTAGTCATTTTTCAGGTGAGTGGTGAATCTGGGCTATTGTAATTTTATATTTCCAAACACAAAATATGCGTTGAGGTCATATACTTTAAAAATGTTTTTTTTTTAAGGTTAAATCTTGTGTTTTGAGGTGGATCCGTTACCTTAATAAAAACTACCTCTGTGATGGAAGATGAGCTAGATACTTGCCGACTCAAGAAGAAAGCTTGGGTCAGATTATATTAGGGACTTGTTAAAATGCAGATCTTCAGAGTTTATTTGCTTTATATTTTGTTTTATTCTTTTTGTCAGAACAAAAATGTTACTTAACAATGCTCTTATATAGAAAATATTTTATAACTTACAGTATTATTCACTAAAGTGTGATTTTGTTAGGAATTCAAAAATAATTTTAAGTTAATTTAAAATATTAGACTAAAATAAATGAAGTCAAAATATTTCAGCTATGTTGGCCTAAAATATGAAATTCACTTTAATTCCTGACAATTCACACTTTAGTACATAAACCTGTTTGTCTTCATGGGATTGAAAAAGAGGAACTGTGTTGGTGGTTCATTTCCCTCCTCATGTGTAAACATGACTATTAATTATCTTTCATATTAGTCTTATTTAAACTGTGTTAAATTACAGGTCATTAATGGGACTATAACGCATGCAGGCAAGTAAAAAAAAAATAGCTAAACAGTGTACCCAAACATGGCCGCTGCACTGCTTTCCTACACATTCCAGCTCCACCCCTTTCTGTATTGTAACTAGTGTGTCTGGGAATGTAGACCAGGTTCTGATTTCATGCAGGCTGTAATCCATGTGGAAGCAACATGGCCACATTGATTTTCTGTGGTCATCCATGCTTTGTACAATGGTGTATGAAGGACCAACCTTATCGTTTTCTTTCTCTGATATTTAGAATTGCCTTATCATGATGTGCTTTTTAGTACGCCTATACAGATATTTCTTCTTCGTTAATGTATTTTAACCATTATCTAGCAAGTCTGGTCATTTCCAGTCCCTTTTCTGTAGTTTTTAGCATTTCTTGTTATTTTAAAGGGACACTATAGTCACCAAAACAACTTTAGCTTAACAAATCAATTTTTGTGTATAGATCATGTCTCTAAAGTCTTACTGCTCAATTCTCTGCCAGTTATAATCACTTTTGTTCCTGGTAAGGCAGCCCTAACCACACCTCCCCTGGCTGTGAATGACACAGCTTGCATGAATTAAAATGCTTTCATTTTAAATCATATGTTACTTGCATGATAAGATGTTATCTCCTGCTCTGTAAATTGAAGTTTAATCACATACAGGAGGCTCCTGCAGGGTCTATATTGCTATTAACAGAGCAGGAGATAAGACATTCTCAATTAAACAGAATTTGCAATAAAGGAAGTGTACACATTAGATAACTATTTACAGGAAGTATTTAGGAAGGCTGTGTAAGTCACATGCAGGGAGGTGTGGCTAGGGCTTTACAAGCAAAGTGATTTAACTCCTAAATGGCAAAGAATTGAGCAGTGAGACTGCAGGGTTATGATCTATACACCAAAACTGCTCTATTAAATTAGTTATTTTGGTGACTATAATGTCTCTTCAAGCATTTTTCTATCTTCAAAGTGTGTGTGTGTGTCTCTCTCTATATAGAATTGTTTTAAGGGCATTTGTGTTAACATTGGGATCAAAAATCCCATTGCTGTCACCTAAAACAGTTTTGAACTATACTGCAACTCCAAAACTAATATTTTTTTAAACCTGGAAACAGGTATAACTATCCTCCCATTAATCCCAAGGCCAGGAGAGGCCCTGATTGGCCTTTGTTGGACTATGTCACGTCTAGTTTGTGAAACAAATTTTAAAAGATGGCTTCACAGTACGTTGGGTATCTTTGTGGCACTAGTACCCATGAAATACTAGTGCAAGCTGCCTTTCAAAGGGTTAATAGTGCCAACATTACAAACGGTGGACTGCATTTTGTAATGTTGCCCTCTGTATGGCAGTCTGCACACTGAAAACAGGTTATCATAATTTTGTGTCGCTGTCATTTAAAATTCAGAGGAGAAAAGAAGGTGCAATGTTTATTTAAACTATAGAGAGCGAGATTAGATAGTTCTCAAGCTGGTTGGAAACTCGACTTAATCCCTTAATTTAGCAGGAACTGTTGTCGATATTAATTAAATATTATTTTCATCCTTGATATCCAGCATTTGTTGATTAATTATGTAGACTATTCATGCTGGTGTTCTGTGCGAAATTAAAGTGTCAATGTAGTATAATGAAGGCTGGGTTTTCAATTGGACAGAACAGCACAAATAAAGCATTCTGACCTTCAGTTGGCCAACCTCAGTGTATATTATTATTTCAGCCCACATACTCTGTATTATGGTGAGGTATGCTATATTATCTGGCCTAGCATGCACTGCATTCTGGGAAAACAGCTATATTATCCAAGACTGCATGCTTGCATTGTGGGTAGTCTGTTATCAATACTAGCATGCTGTGTATGTGGTAGATCTGCTTTATATATTATCTGGAGTAGCATGATCTGCATTCTTTGAGGTCTTAATTATCTAAGGTAGCATGTGTTTCATTGTGGATAATCTGTTTCATTATCAATGCTAGCTTACTCTGCAGTTTGGAAGATCTGCTGTGCACTATCTAGAATTGCATACTTTGCATTGTGGAAGATACGTATTATTTGGATAGCATGCTTGGATTGTGGGAGAGTCCCTTATGCAATCAGAGCCAACACTTGTTTAATCTAGGTTTGATCTAATGTAATGGGGCATGTTGTTAGGTCTTACAGCATGGCGTGTTGATTGGCATGACATTATTCTTTATGATGTAATAAACAATCTGTTTACCAATTGGTTTAATATGCCTTGTGTGGTATTTCTGGAACGAGTAGTGATCATTCATTGCCCATTTAGTTTCAGTATTTAACGCTTTCGTAGGATACATGCAGGATCACTGGTTGATATTGGGTGTACTAATCTACTGCTCTGAGTAGAGTGGTACATGTATAGTGAACTGCTTTTAAACATTTATCCATTAGACCATCAGAGGTATTCCGGATTTTGCGTGATCCCTTCTAATCTCTTAAATCTCCTGGCTTGTGTGTCATTTGCCTTGTTCAGAAATGCATTTCTCCTAGATTTTCTTTAGTTTATGTCTGCCCGTAGCTTTGTGGAGTCACGGTTTCTTTTAATATACTTTGGCACAAGACACAGCATGCTGATATTGGCTTCAGTACAAGCATTGGGTGGTAACAGTCTGATCTTCTGTGCAGGGCTGGAAAATGTGACCTTGCTACTGTTCCTTTCACAATGAATAAAATCTCCCTATTATGTTCAGTCAGTAATTTTACAACATATCCTACTCTCATGTGTTCACAGGAGGTGAATAGCTAAAGTTATACTTGGACCTAAAGCAAACAGAAAATTGACTGTAATTCCCTATATTGGCAACAAAAAGGTTATTGGGTTTAAAGAAAAGCACAAATAATACAAGTGAGGCATTGCTTAAGAGCCCAGATTAGCCTTCACTGCTCTGTACCATAGTGGTATTTATGGGCCATAGTTTTAGGAATCTTTTTACTGATTGTACAGTGATAATTGTTAGACCCTGAAGTGCACATAATGCTTGAGACCCATAGTCACTTTATATAATGCCTAGTAGGGAAGCCATTTTCACAGGATGAGTGGAGCATGACCCTAAAAATGACAAGTGCAGATGCGGTTTAAAATGGGGTCTGGCACTACATCATTACTTGCCTGGTGCACATTGTGTGTTATCACATAAAGCTAGTATCCTTTTCCCCCCTCTCCTTTTAGGAACAGTCTAATTTTATTAGCATCTAAACACAGACATTTTCCATATCACCCTGGTGGGGAATGAATGGGTGGTATATTATAGAGCACCCTAAGGTAAGAGATCCTTCCCTTGCCCAGTGAGCTGGAATGGGGTTTGGAGCAGTGCATTTTTATTTTTTTGGTTCTTTTGTGCTTTTCCTTCACCGCAATCCCATCACCCACATGCCTTAATACAACCTTTTTGTTCCAGCTTTTTGGCTGCTTCACATCAGAGTTCTGTGTACCCCTTGCTACCGGTGAGACCCAGCCACCAGTTATTACGTGTTACCTTAGGCTATTTATTTCCTGCTATTTTCCTTGAAGAATCTTTCCATTAGTAGCCACGCTCACTATATCTTCTCCTTCTCTGCAAAATGAAACATTGTGTCTCTCCTTTTACTGCCAAACCCATCTACCGTAGTTACCTTTTGTCAGTATTGTACATTGTGTTATATATTATGTAGACTAGTCTATTGGTCTCTGCCAAATATAGTTTAGAGCAGAGATGGACAAATGATCCCTGCTGTTGTAGAACTTAAAATTTTAGCTAAGTGCTCAGTGGCTCATTCATCCTGGCTTTTTAATATGTAATATAGTCAGCCTATTAGCGATGTTAAATAAAGTTAAATTATATCATAAACATTTAACACACATCATTCATCTAATTAAAACATTAAAGGGACACTCTAAGCACCCAAATGACTTTAGCTCAATTAAGTGGTATTGATGTATATATCATGCCTGTGCAGTCTCACCAACATTTAAAAGTTAAACATTCTTCTTTAAGGGGTTAAACCGTTCTCGAACGACTTAACCCCAAAGGTTGCCTCCAGATCTCAAGGTCCGCCGCTAATTGGCTAGAGTGGTTGGCTGATGTTCCAAGCCAATCAGTAGCTCCCCATTTATAAAGAAAAAAAACTTTTACAACAGTGTGTTTACTTTTGAAACCACACACGATGCTGCTTTAGACTCTAGTAGAAAATTAACAAAGCAGGATATAAATTCTAAATTAAACATTGTACAAAAAGGGAAGCTAAAAAATCAAGTTAATTTCCAAGAGGTTGCATGAGGCACAGCCTGGGAAGGTTTGTCTAGGACTGCATAAACAAAGTAGGACCTGTCCACAAAATCACTTCATTAAGGTTAATATGTATTGTTGCTTAGTGCGGCCATTTGAGAATTGGCTCTATCGCTTTAAAAAACAGACAAAAATTAAGAAACACAAATTTGCAATTGTGTTCTTCTCTGTTTTAACAGTAAAGACACCAAACTTTTTTTTCTTTTCATTTTGAATGAGCTTTATTAATAAATACAAGTGGCAGTGAAACGTTTAAGTACATTTTCTTCTGCAGTAGCAATGCTTTCCATCTATCCTAGCTTTGTGTCATATAAGAACAGGCTATAATTGTCCTGCCAAAATTTTAGGGCAAAATGTGACTATTACTAAATTATATGCAAGTTTGGGTCTTAAAAAAGAAAAGTGGAAAAATGAATAGGATCGATACTGTAAAACGTGTTAAAAGATTGCACAGTAAATAAAATAAAGATTCATAAATCTCACCTGCTTTCTGGAGTCTTCAACTAAACCGGGAATTGTGTTTATTTGAAAACCAAGAATTATCGAACTAGTCTGTATGAAAAACCTAGCTACTACCGATTTCAGTTTTCAAATTTGGATTTTATCCACTATTTACATTAACCCATACATATGGTGGCTGCTATGTTTCCACTCCACTTGGCTATCGTACTGTATACTGCTACATACTGGAATTTATCATTTTGTTTGGGGTAGGAGTATGTTTTATCCAATTGTATTCCCTGTCCCTGCTTGCTTCACTTATGCTCATATGAAGAGGCCCTTTCAAGTGATCAATAACAATTTATTAGAATCTAGCTATATATGTGTTTTCATCTTCCAAAGTTTTTGTTTTGATCTTATTGCTAAGCTGAAAAAATAGTTACTTTATCTCATGGCCATTTGTTCTGAAGGCTCCGTGAAAATTACATTTTTTTAAAGCTTTACTTGAACTCAACTCGCTTTGTATAACTCTACTTTCGATTAACGTCATGTGTCGATCAAGTTAGCAGACACAGCAAATCAACATTCTGATATTGCATTCTGCAAGATATACCAACAAAAAACATAAAAACAAAATAAGCTGAACATTTTCTCGATAACATTAAAATAATAAATTGAGCTAGCTCACCAATGTTCATTCAGGGGATGTTGGTCATTTAATCACAATTGAATAATTGCAAATAATCTTCACCTGAACTGGTTCTAAAAGATTCGCATCCTAGCGTAGCACAAAATGATCATTTATGCAGCGGTAATGTTTTCTTTTTGGCATTAAATCAAATGAAAACCAAGTGATGTTCCATTTTGCATAGAGGAAATCTGCCAGATATTTATTGCAAAGCATACAAACCTTCCTGGGAAAAAAAATAAAATAAAAATACTTTAACATCTTTAATCTATTGCAGGAAAAGAGGATCATGTCACTGGATGCAGCCAACACGCGGCTAATGAGTGCGCTGACGCAGGTGAAGGAGCGCTATAGCTCACAAGTTCGCAATGGAATCTCGCCTACGAATCCCACCAAGCTGTCCATTACAGAGAACGGAGAATTTAAGAACAGCAGTTGCTAATCTACACCCAGGACTCTGCCACCTCTCAGACCCAATGCTGCTAAACCAAATGACTAGCGACACCGAACCTACAATACTACACAGATATATGGACGCACGAAACCTGACAACGCCTTTTGCGATATGGATACAAACCATGCCGCTTTGTATATAAAGTGAATGCATTTGTGCTCTGTACAGAAATGTAACATACCAAATGGAAATTAATAATATGTTAGATTTTTTTTTTTATATATAAATATATATATAAAGAGAAAAAAAACGAAATGTTAAAAAAAAAAAAAAAATCCATATTTTTTTATTTGCCTATCTTCCCAATGGCAGAACTGCTAAATATAAAATTGTTGAAGGAGCTGTACATATTGCACCAATCTGCACGGGTTACATTGCTATATAGACCGCAAGCAATAATGAAGTGTGAAGGAGGGTGAGCCCTCCTGCCCCCTTACTCATTGTCTTAACCTTTAGAGTTGTAAATGACACACATAACTCAAGGGGTTATATGAAGCCTTGTATTGCCCGGTCCTCATATTGGTATTGAGTTTAGGTTACCTCTATGGGGGAACTGCTTTGCAGTATTTTACAGTCGTCTGTGATAGCAAATAGGTTAAATAGATATATATTATAATAGAACACTAACAAACCGCTGCATACTGGGGTAGAATGCAGTGAGTGGTCTTTACATTTCTTCTGCTTTTAGCACGATATCCCAACGAAACTCAGTACTTGGAATCATTTTAGAATACATGTTTATTTTGTTGGTTTTTTTTTGTTTCTTTTTTAGTAATGTTTTGGAGTTTACAGATCTGTATATATGTATATTTGGTTGTAAAATGTAATTATACTGTTCACATTTATGATAAAACAATCACTGTACACTTTCAGTGGGGTGGGGTGAGAGGGGTATAAAGGTCACTTCTTAAACACACTATAGGGCAATCTGAAATCCCCCAGATTGTTCAGGTTGTAAATCACATCCCTCCAAGACACCCAAGGAAGCTGGCGGGGATGAGGGGATGAATGTTATGGTTTAAGGAGCACTGAGGTCAAAATGTAGGTGAACTATAATGGTGGTAACCATTCACAACACAGTTTAGCTAGACTAACCGTTTAACTCTGCCAGAGGAATAGATAAACAATGGATCATGGGGCTAGAGCAGGCATAGGCAGCCTTCGGCACCGCAGATGTTTTGGACTACACCTCCCATGATGCTTTTCCAGCATTATGGGTGTAAGAGCATTATGGGGGATGTAGTCCACAACATCTGGAGTGCCGAAGGTTGCCTATCCCTGGGCTAGAGGATTTAAACAGATGCTTTTGAGAGGCTCTATGTATTTCTTCTTATATCTTGTTGTTTTATCCAGAGGCTTATAAGGGGACACAGTGCATTAGACAGCTCTCCATAGACTAAAATAGAGAATTGTGACCCAATATGGCGATTTTTAGCGTGGAGAAATCCATTCAGCATCTCCAGTGCTGGCAGTATATCCTGCATACGCTAAAGCTGCGCAGCTGTGGATTTACTTGTTTATATGCATAATGCCAACAGGCCAGGACCTGGAGGATTCTTACAAATTTAGTATTTGTCCAATTTGTTTTTTTATTCTCATTATACCAAATGGTAGAAGCAATAACCTATGTGGAAACATGTTACGGCAATCGGCTTTTGTATATAAAGAGCAGTTAGTGCAAGATATCCTCCTGTTAAATGCCATGGGGAGAGTTCTAGAGAACTTATCTCATTGCAGCTGCTAATGACAAGTATGTCAGCATGATGGGAGGAGCTGAAAGGGAAGTTGTACATTCTTGTAGTGGAGGCTAAAATTTTATCTAGAAATAAAATCTTTTCAGGATGCATCAGTTCAATTCACATATCTAGCAGATACATATTTATTCTTACACTAAGACCATCATTCTTTATAACATTTGCCGACTGCAATATCTGATACAGCTTTCCAACCATTAATGTGTCAATGCGCATGTATGAGTAACACCACATAAACAGGTCCTCCAAGCAATTCTACCCATCCCAGATTCAAATCTTGTATTAATTTGGGGTGCCATAGGTTAGTGCTGGATAAAGCGGTATTGTTCTCCAGCCTCATTTCTGTATTGCAAAATACAACAGCATAGCTTATACGTTGCTCACTAAACAAAGAAATGTATCAAACTAGTTCTATAGTAGAAACTCTGTTCAGAGTTATTCACTGAATCTAAATTCAAAGAGAATTGACAAGTAATGCAAATTTTTATGCCACAATAACAGACCGACAATTCCCAGTTTAGTGAATAAAACGGAGTGATTGTACCATTTGCTATGCACTGTAATTTCATGATGCTCTCTGTTTCTCAGCTGAAACTATTGGTATCGGATGTCAGAGGGTTAAGAATAGTGCAAGTTTACAAATTCAGGGTAACTTTAACTGTAGATTTCAGTGAACTTGTCCACCGAGGCACCATGTTTTTATGTTTTTCCTCCTGACATTTAAACGAATTCCATGATGTGATCATTTATGCTGAAGACTGAGATATTATCTGTACTTTGGCTTACTCTGGTCATTTCAGACATTAGTTAATCTACCATGCAACCTTCCAGTAGTTATATTTGAAGTCATTTCAGTGCCATGTTCTGAGCACTTTAAGGGTTAATAAACATAATAAACACCCCATTATTTTTTTTTCTTTCCTAAATTCCTCCACATATACCACAACTACAATTTGATACCAACCATTCTTTTAAAAGGGCTAATCTAAGAGTGTTCACGAATTGAGACTGCTGATTGAATTGAATTGAGAGAAAATATGTACTCAACTAATGAGGTTTTATTTATTTTATTATTATTTTTTTTAATCTCTCCCTCCATTTCTCTCCATTCTTTAGGAATAATTTTGCCACTGTGACATCCAGGGATTTTATGGATTAAAAAAAAAAAAAAGTGTTTTTTTGAACCATTAAGAAAATTAGATATTTTAATAATGTTAATCTACAATAAAATGGAATTCTGTATTTAATAAAGAGATTGTGTGCTTTATGTGCAATTGGTCTTGCCTGGAAACCTACAACTTAAATCTTATCTCTTGGTTCACTTTGCAATATCTCTTAATAAGGAAGAAGACTTTGACGAACTACAGCAATAACATGATATAGATCACATCTGTAGGTCTTAATAATTCAGCACAATTTTATTTTCCTGATTATTTTGGAAGAATTATGCAAAATAAGAATAATTTTAGTGGTATCTAGGCAGGTTTAGTCAAACCACATTTAGCCATATAATGTAGCCAATTCCCGATGATATCTTAAATTGTATCTCAAAGATCTCTGATTTGCATTACAGCTGCCAATAGCCATATCTAAAAATTATATAAATGTGACTTCATCCTTTTTTTTTTTTTTTTTTTTTTTTTTTAAGTCTTTATTTTTGTTGTGCAGGTGGTTACAGGGTATCAACAGACGCCACAACAGCGTATTGCAGAATTTGCGAAAGTTAGGCAGTGGCATGAAAATTCACACATTTTTTATATTTTTTATAGCAAGCTTGACTAAACGGTTAAATTGTCAGAGTAAAAGTAAATAAAACTATCAATGCTTAACAATGCTAGATTAGATATGTTGTAGTTAGAGTAGGTTAAACATCAAGCTTCAAGATATGCTAAAACAGTTGCTTTGCTGAATTTGTAGCTATGACTCAATGCAGAACTAAATTAATATAAAAATAAATGATAGACCAGGCTTAAGCTATGCAAGTGGTTTTAACTGTGTAAGTTGGTAAAAAGAGAGCATCGCTGAAATGCAAGGGTGTCGTGTAGGTCAGCAGGGTTGGCAACGTTGCATAGTGATGGACCAGGTGGCAAGTCCCGACTGCACATTGCCGCAGGAGCAAGGGAATCTCCGTCCGTGAGTCAGTAAGTCGGTGACTTCGCTGTAGTGAGGGGCCCCTCTGCTGTTCAACCGTCTAGACAGCCTCGAGGAATCAGATCTGCTGAGACCTGGTGGTCCCTGGTTGCGCCGCCATTTCAAGGTTTGCCTGCTGCTTCCGCCATTTTGGTTGCGGGGAGCCCTCTCAGACCCAGGCATTACAGGTCGCGGAGACAGTCTCCTGGGACCGGGATGACCCCCACCGGTCCAAAGGGGGGGTATACGGGGTCCTTACTGTGTGGCGTCCAAGCTCCGAAGGGAAACCGCAGGGCAGGATAGCGAGGCGGCGGCCGTCCACCTCTCTCACCGCTCGGTTAGTCAGATGTAGCTGTGCTGATGTGCCTTCTCAGGGGTCAAAACGCTTGTAATCCGAGTAGCCTCAGCTCCAGCACCTACTTGCCCGCAGGACCGCTGTTGCTTAACTGCAGATGAGTAGATTATTTGCATATTTTAGGTATTAATGTCGTTAGTCTGCAGGAGCTCGTCTTGTATGCGACCTCTCAGCATAGCGGTCCGGCCCCGCCCCCTTTTTTATTTTTTCATTCCTACATAGAGCAGTAATGTTTTTGATAGTGAAGCTTTTATTAATTATATAAGTCTCAAATGTAAATTTGTCTTCCCATACAGTGTGTGTATGTGTATATATATATATATATATATATATATATATTTTTTTTTTTTTTATTTAGGGGTTTTATTTACTTGCTTGCTAGCTCTGCAGAGAAATGCCTTCCTACGGAAAAGCTGCTTGCCATATATTTTCAGAGGGAGGTTTTATAGGGACAGACACATACATTTAAAAGCAATAGGATGATTTTATATGGTTCGTGGCAGTTGCCAAGACTTCCAAACATAAGTGGTGTGCAAAGTAACATTAACCCCTTAACACCGCAGCCAAATGTACAAGTTGTGAACGAAACAAAACGTAAACAAAACCTGGCATTTGCGCTATATGTCTGTCCAACCGTAATTCACCTCTTTCATATTAAATGCACCCCCCCTTATTATATATCATTTTATTCAGGGGAAACAGGGCTTTAATATGAAAAAAATGGGAGAAAATAAGATTTTTTTTTATTTTTTTCGTTCTTCATGACATTTTAACTGTCAATGTCATAATACTGTTTGCTTTTACTGCAATAAAATACACATATTTGTATTCAGCAAAGTCTCACGTGTAAAACAGTACCCCCTATGTACAGGTTTTATGGTGTTTTGGGAAGTTACAGGGTCAAATATAGCGTGTTACATTTGAAATTGAAATTTGCCAGATTGGTTACGTTGCCTTTGAGACTGTATAGTAGCCCAGGAAATAAATTTACACCCATAATGGCATACCATTTGCAATAGTAGACGACCCAAGGTATTGCAAATAAGCGATGTCCAGTCTTTTTTAGTAGCCATTTGGTCACAAACACTGTCCAAAGTTAGCGTTTGTATTTGTTTGTGTGTGAAAAATGCAAAAACCGCCAATTTTGGCCAGTGTTTGTGACTAAGTGGCTACTAAAAAAGACTGGACACACCCCATTTGCAATACCTTTGGTTGTCTACTATTGCAAATGGTATGCCATCATAGGGGTAATTTTCATTCTTGGGCTACCATAGGGTCATAAAGGCAACGTAAGCAATCTGGCGAATTTTAATGTGAAAAAAATTAAACACAAGCCTTATATTTGACGCTGTAATTTTTGAAAACACCATAAAACCTGTACATGAGGGGTACTGTTGTACTCAGGAGACTTCGCTGAACACAAATATTTGTGTTTCAAAACAGTAAAAAGTATTGCAGCAATAATATCGTCCCTGTAAGTGCTGTTTGTGCGTGAAAAATGCAAAAAACGTCACTTTTACTGGCGATATCATGGTTGTAATACATTTTACTGTTTTGAAACACTAATATTTGTGTTCAGCGAAGTCTCCCGAGTAAAACAGTACCCCCCATGTACAGGTTTTATGGTGTCTTGGAAAGTTATAGGGTTAAATATAGTGCTAGCAAATTAAATTCCCTATACTTTCGGCATGGGTGGTCAGGCAGGTCCCGCTAATTGTAATTAATTAGGATACCTAATTATGTAAAATTATTACATAAATATATGTGTAGAATAATTATATGTATATATATACATATGTGTATATATACGTATATATATATATATTTTTTTTTTTTAATATTTTTATTTATATATAGGTATATATATAGTGATATATACGTATATATTTATGTATATAGATATATATATTATTTCGTTATAAGTGTATTTTGATATAAATATATATATATTATCAGAATACAGTTAGAACGAAATAAAACACATCTATATATTTTTTAATATTTTATTTTTAATTATTTTTTTTATTTAATTTTTTTACGTATTTACATATTAATTTTTTTTATATTATTTATAAATATATATATAACAATAATTATATATATATTTAATCAGTATCAGTCTACGTGTAATTTGATATTAATATATATATAATTATATATATATTAATATTAAAATACACCTAGACGGTGTATGTGTGTGTATGTATATGTGTATATATATACTTAGATCATATATATATAATATATATATATATGATCTAAGTATAAATTATTTTTTTTTACACTTTTAACATTATTTTTATTTGATTTTCAGCCAGCAGGGGGACCAACTGTCATTACAGTTGGTCCACCTGCTGGCAATGCAGCAGGCAGCTATACCGGCCATGTGATTGTGAGGTCCTCGCAAGGACCTCACTCTCACATGGCCGGGAGGGCTCCTGGAGGGCGGACGTGCCGCGGGGGGCTCCCTGGGAGTCCCCCGAACCGCGATCGCCGGCGTGGGACCGCCAGCGACCGGGTAAGTTACTAAAAACCGGAGGGCGTACTATTATGTCCGGCGGCGTTTAGAGCCGCTTTTAAAAGGACGTAATAGTACGCACTCCGGTCTTAAGGGGTTAAAAATGTATGCTTTTTTGTTTCATTGTTTACAAACTCATTTTTAATTAACTGAACATGTGCTGCGATGTTGAAAGTGCTACATTTTCTTCCTGGGTTTAACCCCTTAAGGACCAAACTTCTGGAATAAAAGGGAATCATGACATGTCACACATGTCATGTGTCCTTAAGGGGTTAAAGGGTATAGATTAACGGGCAATGTAGGAAAACACATGATTGGTTGATATATGTTGTGGTATTATGATTCATAATCTATGAATCATAATACCACAGGCTATTGCATAGGAAGGGAGACACCCGCGAGAAGTCCTGCAAGCGTGAGTTGGCCGTCCAGGTGCGAGCAGCGGATAGGAGAAGGTCATGGGCAGAGCGGAGAGACCGAGAATGGGCATACCTATGGATCTGTGAAGAGCTCTAAGAGGGGCTAGGATTGTTCAGTGCTTTATCGGTATGGGTTAGCACTTTGAATTGACTCCTATAGGATACAGGAAGCCAATGTAAGGACAGAGGTGTGAGAGGACCGACTAGAGAGGAAAATCAGTCTGGCAGCAGCATTCATTACTGACTGTAGAAGACCATTTAGGAGAGGGTTACAACAATCCATGCGGGAAATTACTAGAGTATAGACAAGCTCCTTGGTAGCGTCTTGCGTTAGAATGGGTCGGATGCGGGCAATGTTTTTATGATGGCATATACAGGTTTTAGCAACATACTGGATGTGAGGCATAAAGGTGAGGCCAGAATTAAGTATGACGCCAAGACAGCACGCTTGCAAGGATGGATTTTTGTGGAAACCACTAACTTGAAGGGAGAGCGAAAGAGGTGGATCAGTATTAGGAGGAGGAAAGACAAGGAGCTCAGTTTTAGAGAGATTTGAGTTTCAGAAAGCGGGAGGACATCCAGTCAGAGATGGAAGAATGGCAAGCAGTGACACGTTTCCGGACGGTAGGCGAATGGTCCGGGCAGGAGAGATATATCTGGGTGTCCGCGTACAGCTAATAGTGGAATCCAAAAGAGGTAATACTTTTGCCAAGAGCGGCAGTATAAAGAGAAAATAGGTGACCAAGGACAGATCCTTGGGGGACTCTAACCGAGATAGGACGAGGGCAGGAGGTATCATTAGAAAAGGAGACGCTGAATAAGCGTTGGGAGAGATAAGAGGAAAACCACGAGAGGACAGTCACAGAGACCAAGTGATTGAAGAGTTTGAAAATGATTTGGTTTTTGGGTGTGGCCGAAGATGACGTTTGAGAACCTATGCATTAAAGCTTTATCAACAGCATTAGACTTCCCAATCTAGCTAAAATGTAGCCTGGAGAAAAAGTACATTTGGCCATACTCTTAGAGTTCAGGTTTCATGGAGCCCAAATGAGTGGCTTAAAGGTACACTCTAGATACCATAACCACTAGTGTGCTGCGTTAGTTATGGAGTCCCCAGGTGCCATCCACAGCTAATCTGTGATACCAATTACTAACTCTTTTACAATTCCTTTCCTGTGCCAGGTGCTTATGGCCCTTAATTGTTCTGATAAAGTGAAAGTTCATACTTCCACATTATCATATCAGGTGTAAATAGTATTCATTGGCTGGGTGGTGTAGTGGTTATGCAGTGTCCCTTTAACTCAGACTTAATATATTTAACCCAAGTATATCTCCTAAATAATGTTCCCAAATTTACAGAAACACAAACATTTTCTTTTCATTCTCTCCAACTTTAAGGAAATGTTGCAGTTAACACCTTATATCCCTGTTTGGGAATGTGGTAGACAAGTCATACTAACAAACAGACATTTATACAGCTGTTTTGTCTGTCATTACTACATCTTAAGTAAATACGATTTAAAATTGTTAATGTTCCTTTCAACATACTTGTTTTGTAGGTTTACTAATTACTAGACTTGTGCACAAATTCCATTCAGCTGTGCTGAATTAATCAAATTCCTGTTACTCAATAGACAAACTAATCAATGAATTTGTGATTTGCTGAAGAAATCGATTAGTTCATCCACTGATTAACAGGCAATTGATTCATTCAATGCGGCTGACCAGGATTTGTTCACAAGACTAGCAATTGCATTTATACTGTGCCAATTTTTCTGCTGAACGCAGGCTTACTGACAAGTCTGGAAAAGTTTTCCTGTTGTGGTGTTTTATGTTTGCTAATTGTACGGTGCAAGTTTAATCATCAAATATTTTCCTTCTCCCTACTTTAGCTATCACTTGTGTGCCACATCATACATACAGCTTTTCCACAGAGTGAAACGGACACTTAAATAAAGTTATATATTATGTCATTTTCCAGACTTTCAAAATTTACTTTGCATGCTTCAGATAACTTCCATGTTTGTCCAAAAGAAGACCTGTACACTCAGTCAAGTGAAGAGCAGCATCAAATGGACTGTAGATGATAAACTGATATTTAAGCAGCACATAGGCCACAACACCATTTTGATTCATGTCCGTTATTTCCACGGTTTCTCAGAGAAAACTGCAAAAAATACTTGGACATTTCTGAATATTGAGTATCATAGAAACCATTTGAATCAGTGGGTGCATTATATGGGAGACTATTCTAGTTTTACAATTTTACCCCATTTTTCTAATCCAAAAACTTTTATAAATCTTGTTTTGCATTCCTGGCACTGACATCTGTCTGTAGAAAATACTCTATAACCGGGGTCGTCAACCTGGTCCCCACTGCTCACTAGTGAACGGCTTAGGATTTGAAGTGGGTTTTGTGGAAAAAAAACACACACACACACACACTCACTCACTCTCTCTCTCGTTGTAGTTCTGAAATCCATTTATTGTACTTTATAAAATCCATGTTGAAAACCACCCAGCCATAGTCTGTAATGGAAGGGGAAGATGTTTTTTGTTAAAATCCTCTTTTGGAAAACCAGCATAATCACTTGAAAACCACATCAGAATATTGAGGATTAAACATTCCAGATGTGATATACTCACAACAAGCACTTTCCCCATAAGGGATGTGTAAGCCATGTAACTGTAAGCTTTTCAGAAAATATAACCAGTTACTGAACAAGTAACTGGAGAGGAAACTTCTATGAGGGGAGTGGGAAATAAAGAAATAGGAGGGCTGAAATTTGAAATGTGGGATACAAATAGATTAAAGACACATTTATCTATTTTACTGATTTCTGCAGAATATGGGGTAATTGCCCTAAAAAAAACCTCCATAATCAATGGACTGACATACATGACCTGATTAGTTGCTCGAACATATTCCATGTTCCCTGTCAGAATAAACATCCCCTGGATCCCCAATACCAATTTACCTGATATTTAATGTGATCATTGCCAACCATATTAACCATCACATAAACCAGGTATCTTAATATAATGGCTCCTATTAGAGTAATCTGCAGAAGAAATTAAAAATGTCTTCTCTTCCCTCAGTTTTAAAATCTCGCCTTTCTCCCACTTTCCTCATCCCACCAGCATCCTTTACATTTCCCCCTCTCTGCTACACTTCCCCCTCTCTCAACTCATGCCCTGCACTCCCTCTACTACCCACAATCGATGTCATCCTAGAACCCATGCACACCTCCTGTCACTATCTCTCCTCCTTCTTCTTGCAGCTGGTAATGTCTCTTCCAACCCAGGACCCTGCACACACTAATACAACCAGAAACCACACAAACCTCATCACAATACCCTGCCCTTTACCCTCATTTGTCAACATTCAGTCTGTACTCTGGAATGCCCACTCTGTCTGCAGCAATCTGAAATCAACAGCCATAAACAACCTTTTCATACAATACTCACTCACACTACAGCACTTACAGAGACCTAGCTGTCCCCCTCTGATAGTGCTACTCCTGCCTCTTTATGTTTTGGTGGGTTACAATTCTCCTATACTCCCAGACCCAAGAACTGTAAAGCAGGTGGTGTTGGCATCCTTCTCTCCCCTCAATGTACCTTTCAACCAATCTCCCCTGCCCAATCCTTTTCTTCTTTTGAAGTTCACACTGCCCACCTATTTAAACCCACTCCTTTAAGAATTGCTATCATCTACTGCCAGCCTGGTCCTCCTAGGCTATTTATTGAGCACTTTTCTTCCTGGCTACCTCACTTCCTCTCCTCTACTTGGGGATTTCAATATCCCAATCAACAACCTCAACTGCCCTGATGCCTCCTGTCTGCTCTCTGTAACCTCCTCCTTTGGCCTCACGCAATGTAAGTTAGCAACCCATACAGCAGGAAACACTTGATCTTGCCTTCACCAACCTCTGTACCACCTCTAATCTCTCCAATATTCCTTTTCCTCTATCTGACCACCATCTGCTGACTTTTGACATCCGCACACCCAGGACCCAACTGACACCACCCTCTGCACATCAATATCACTGAAAACTCCAATGTCGTGGCCTTCTCCACTAACCTCCAAACTCTCCTTTTACCTATCTCAAACCTCACCTGCCCTAGCTCTGCAATCTCCTTCAATTCCCCCCTCTCCTCTCAACTAGACATCATGGCACCTACTATACTTAAACTCAGCAAGTGCCCGCAACTACAACCTTGGCACACCAAACTGACTCAATATCTCCAAAAATGCTCCTGAACTGCAGAACGCTGCTGCAGAAAGTCTCACGCCACATCTGTCTCCACTATAAATTTATGCTGCGCTCCTACAGTTTGGCTCTCTCCTCTTCTTCTTGGCCCTGTTGCTCCTCCTACCGACTTAACAGCCACAAACTTTCACTTTACTGGCAAGATCTACAATCAGGGAAGAGATTTCTCATCTCTCTCCTTCCCCTTACAATACTTCCCCCAACCTCACTCTCTCTGCTGTTCTATGTTCATTCACACCGACTACAGTGGAAGACGTTTCTGATCTGCTCTGGTCCTCCCGCCCCACCACCTGCTCCCTTGATCCTATTCCCTCACATCTCATCCATACTCTGTCTCCTTCTCTTGCTTTGCCTCACTTAAATTCTCAATCTCTCCCTCTCCTCTGGCTTATTTCCATTACCCTTCAAACATGCAACTGTAACTTGTCTTAAAAATCCCAAACTTGTCCCTAACTCCCTGTCCAACTATCGCCCTATCTCGCTACTGCCTTTTGCGTCCAAGATCCTCGAAAGACTTGTGTATGTGTGATTGACAGACTTCCTCGAGTACAATTATCTGCTCGACCCACTTCAGTCTGGTTTCCATGCTCAGCTCTCTGTAGAAACGGCTCTGACCAAAGTATCAAACGATCTACTCGCTGCAAAAATCTCATGGTCACTACTCTATCCTAATTCTCCTTGACCTTTACGCTGCTTTTGATACTATTGATCATCAACAGGTTCTTCTCCTCCTTCGTAATCTCGGTCTATGAGATATTGCTCTCTCCTGGTACTCCTCCTACTTCACCCAACGCTTTTTTAATGTGTGTCTCTCTGGCTCTCCCTCTTCTTCCCAACCTCTCTCTCTTGGTGTCCCCCAAGGTTCAGTCTTTGGTCCCCTACTGTTCTCAATCTATACTACCTTGGTAAACTCATCAGCTCCTTTGGCTTCCACTATCACTTCTATGCGCATGACAAGCAAATATATCTGTCCTCCCCTGATCTCTCCCCGCCCCTTGACTAGTGTCTCTGACTGCCTCTCTGCTATTTCTGATTGATTGGATGGCTGCCCACTTCCTTAAGCTTAACGTGTCCAAAAACATAACTTCTGATCTCTCTTTCCTCTAGTGTTGCTACTCCCATTTCTGTCTTCCTCCATGTTAATGCTACCATCAGCTCCACTATGCAGGCTCTCTGCCTAGGTGTTCTCTTTGACTCCAACCTATCCTTCACCCCTCATGTCCAGTTGATTGCCAAATCCTGCCACTTCCATCTCAAAAGCATTGCGTGCATCCGCCCCTACCTAATGCCAGATGCGGCTAAGGTGCTGGTCCATGCCACTGTCCTCTCTCACCTTGACTACTGCAGTCCGCTTCTCAGTGGTCTTACATGCTCCCAACTTGCCCCATTGCAGTCTATAATGAATGCTGTGGCAAGGCTCATCTTCTTGTCCGTCCGCACCTCCCACGCCTCACCCCTCTGTCAGTCCCTGCATTGGCCTGCAGGCCCCACTAACATGGTGATTGGACTGACTCGTTTATGTTCCCTCCTCTTCCTGTAAGATATAGGGCTCAATATAAAATTCTGGTTCTTGCTTTTAAATCTATGCTTAATACTATTTCCACCTATCTATCCTCCCTAATACACAAGTATATCCCGTCTAGGCCCTTACGCTCTGCCGAATATCTGTGTCCATCCTCTGTTCGTACTCCCACCTCTGATGCTCGCATTCAAGACTTCTCTAGGGCTGCACCGTTCCTGTGGAACTCCCTTCCCTTTTCCGTTAGACGCTCACCCAGTCTCCACTCCTTCAAAAAAAATTAATAAATACTCACTTTTTTACAAAAGCATATCATTTCAACTGTTAATGGCTCCACAAAAAAACCCACAGTAAGTCTTCATTGAATACTATTTTACCAATCTACTTCCCTTACCTTTTGTGTCACTTTACCCCACTCCCTCTAGCATGTAAGCTCATTGAGCAGGGCCCTCAGCACCTCTGTTTCTGTGCGTCAAAACTTGTCTGGTTACAATTACATGTTTTAGTCCACCCATTGTACAGTGCTATGGAATCTGTTGGTATATATAAGTATAATAATAATAATAATAATAGATAATTTAAGTACCTTGCTCTGCAGACACCACACATCTGTCAAATATGCTTTTACACCACTGACTAACATTCTTTACCCACCTTCAAGATAAAGTAAGTATGGAGTAATTAATAGGTAAACAAAGATAGCTGTTACTCATGTTATGCAGAGAGTATGTATATATATTTTTTTTTATATTGGACAAGGTGGTAAGTGGAGTGCCTCAGGGTTCTCTCCTGGGTCCACCTCTCTTTAATCATTGTGTAAATGAGTTTGAAGTAGACCATGAAAGTCAAGTCATGTGTTATTTGCAAATTACACAAACTGGGTCCTATTCCTTGGAACCCTACAATCCAGATAGATATGAGGGGTGAGAAACAAAAGGTGGGGACTTAAAAAAGGTAAGAATGATGTTAATACAAAGTGAGATGAGTGTACTTATTGGTTAAGTGGAATGCATTAGTTGTTGAGTTGAGTGGTACATTTCCTTGTGTTTAGAGAGTGCTCAAAAGAAGGGAAACTAGCTTAAAGACTGACGGCGTTGGGAAGTGCGTTCCAAAAGGTTGGTGTCGCACAAGAGAAGTCCTCTAGTCTAGAATGGGAAGAGTTGATCATAGAGGATGCAAGGAGCAGGCCATTGTTAGAGTGAGTTTGTTGATTAGTGAGGACAGGTAGGGGGGAGCTGCGTTAGTAAGGACTGTGCACGTCACTGTGAGAATTTTTACATTTAATTCTGCTGTTAAACCGTGTTTGTCAAGGTTGAAAAAAGACCATCAAGTTCAAACATGAAGCCCATTATTTTATGCTGTTGATCTAAAAGAAGGCAGCCCCCCTCCCTCACATGTAGCCATTTCCAAATATGCCACAAAAAGGGGGAGGAAGGGGAATCCCTGGCTCATATTATTAGCCAAAATAATACATATGTAATTTCATTATTTTAAAAATGAAATAATTTTACATTTAAAGTCCAGAGCAGTGCATTAAATGCAAGACCTATATTTTACCCTGTAACTTTCCAAAACACCATGAAACCATACCATAAAAAGAGGCGTACTGTTGTACTCAGGAGACTTCACTGAAATATGAATGTTTCAAAGCAGTAAAACGTATTACGACGATGATATCAGTGAAAATGACCAATATGAACGGTAACTTTGGCCAGGATTTGTGACTAAGTGGCTACTAAAAAAAGACTGGACATACCCCATTTTGAATACCCTGGGTTGTCTACTTTTGCAAATGGTATGCTATGATGGCAGTCTGTTCATTCCTGGCTGCCATAAGGTCTCAAATGCAACATAGGCCTCGCAAATCTGGCAAACTGAAATGCCCAAGCCCTATATTGACCCTGTAACTTCCTAAAACACCATAATACTTGTACATGGGGGTGTTGATGTACTCAGGAGACTCTGTTGAAGATAAAAATTAGTGTTTTAAAACATTAAAATGTATCATGACATTGGTAATATCCCTGAAAGTGCTGTTTTTGTGTGAAAAATTCAAAAAGCCAATATGAACGCTTACTTTGGACAGTGTTTGTGACTAAGTGGCTACTAAAATATCCCATTTGAATACCATGGGTTGTCTACTTGGTTTGTCATGATGGGGGTAATTCTCATTACTGGGCTGCTATACGGTCTCAATGGCAACATAAGCAATCTGGCAACTTTCAATGTGTAAAAAGTGAAATGAGCAAGCCTTAAATTTCACCCAGTAACTTTCCAAAACACCATAAAACCTGAAGTCATTATGAGTTGCATTTTTAGTTGAATTTAGGGAAACCACCCGAAGCATTCGTTGTGTTGAGCTATTTCAATTGCTTTTGTTTGCTTTGTTCATTGCAAAGAGCTGGAAGTGTAAATTGTAACAATAACCCTGATATTTCAATGGGGGTTTGTCACGCCGCCTGCCAGGTCCGCATCTGTCAGAGGGTGGTATGGGTCCCGGTGGGCACACATCGCTGTGGCAGCATACCCTCACGCTAAGGGGAATGCCGCCGAATACTTACCTAGCCAGCAGATGCCTGCCAGGTCCGCTCATGCCCGAGAGCGAACTGAGACACGGCGGGCACTCCTTGGTCTGGCGGCATTCCCACTAGGCAATGGGAGTGCAGTCAATTACTCACCAGATCCTGGTAGTTGCTCCTCCTCCACTTCTCACAGTGACCGGGTCTGTAAACATTAGAGACGCCGGCCGCTGCAACTTTGAATGTTTTAAAGGTTCTTGTTTAACCCTTAAAAGGTTACTCACACACCCATTATCACATGCTTCCCTGCAGCCAATCAGGGAGCACCTTAGACTATTTAAGCCTGTTCTGTCCATTTCTCTGTGCCCTGTCGTGGTTTCCATATTGGTTATCCGAGAGCGCTTTCCTTGTATTGATTCCTGTGTATTTGACCTTGGCTTTCCTTCTGACTATTCCGTCTCTGTATTCTTTGGCCTGGCTCCTGACTATTCTGATATCTCCATTCCTTGACCCGTGGCTTGTTTATTGTTTGCGTTATTCGTATGTCTCGTCTTTACCCTGTCTTGTGGTTTTTTACCTTTATACCTTAAATCCGGCCATTCTAAGGCCCGGTAATACGTCTTAGGTATTTTCCTATTATCTACTTAAGTTCTGCGTGTTGGGCATCTACAGTAATCCTGACAGGGCTGAATAATTTTGATTACAACTGTATCTCACCCTATAAAAACTAAAAACAAATTAAGTGCTGAAACAGGTGCTCCTTAGAGGACACATGCCTGTAGGCAAGTGCATACTCTGCCTGAAGGGAAATTTGGCCCTACAGGACAGAACGCCCATGAAAAATTAGCAGCCACCTTCAAGAAGCAATCCTTTCACATACAATGCCACCTGAGACCTTATTGTCACATACTGTTACCCTCCCGAAGCCGGGAAAACAACCGCGCAATACTTTTGCCCTTTCTCACTCCTGAGCACAGACGCTAAACTGTTCGCAAAAGTCTTACCTACGAGACTTAGTCATGCACTTCCCCATATTATACACACTGATCAAGTGGGCTATATAAAAGGAAGACAGGGCAGAAATAACACTCAAATGGTCCTTGACATTCTATATAGTCTCCAACACTCCAATCAGGGAGCCTGTTACTCTTGCTAGACGCGGAGAAGGCCTTCGACCGTCTGTATTGGAGGCTCTTGCTGGAGTTCTGGAAAAATGTGGAAGTCTCGCGGGGCTTCATAGCGGTGGTAGAAGTGCTCTACCACAGACCCTCAGTACAGGTCATTAATTGTGCAGGTCCTCTTTTGAACCATGCCTTTCCTTCTTCATATACCACTCTTCCATTGTACATATTAAATCTAGTTTATAAAATTTGATTGAACTATTTTAATTTATATCCTTACTGATACACAATTTATTGTTGATCATGAATTTTGCCTCTCCTCCTCTACCTGTGCGCCTCCAATAGACGATACCAGGAGTAATAACCTACCTTATACATCCGCCATCCCCTTTTGTAATTGATTCTTGGGATGACTGATGAGGCTAAGACGCTATATATAGTCTCTGTCTTATTATGACAGAGACTATTGACGTCCAATAGCAGATATGATTTGGCCGATAGGATTCCGATTGGGGAATCATACTCATGTTTTCAGGCTTTTCTACAAAGACTGAAGTTAATTCCCTCTAGGACTCAAGTCCTCTTGAGATTGCCAAAAGTAACCCCTTGTACGAGGCTGACCCACTCTCTATTAGAAGTGGAGCAGCCTTCTCTAGGGGACCGATCGCTCTGCTCGATGACTAAGTCCAGGCGCATGCGCATAGTGAAGGACATATACCTAAGACTAAGTCCCTGCGCATGCGCTGGTATTTGGACACGGACATGCGCATCCCTCTAGTGGTATAATCGTTGGTCCGGAGACTAAGTCCAGGCGCATGCGCCCGCTGAAGAAGACTTACATGTGTAAAAAAGCAAAGTCCTCGCGCATGCACCAATAACTAAGTACGGACATGCGCATACCGCCAGCTGTAATTAAGCATATTCGGCTGGCGGTCACTTATGAACCCCACCCCCTTCTTAACAGGTAGGGATTTCTGGGTATTTAATCGATGCAAGGAGAGGCTCAGTATGCACTATTTGCCCTTGAGAAAGGCGGTTAGACCGCCGAAACGCGCGTTGGGCAGCTTGATTTACTGCTTCTTGAAATGATCCTGTAATTGGATAAACTTCTGTCGACTGCCTTGACAGCTTGTTGGATACCCCGCAGTCTGAGATCTACACTAGAGTGATTACCATAACTCTGAGTTAGGAGCCTTTACGGCGATTTAGCCTTCTGTTTAGCTCTGTTTAGACTCAGCCATCTTCATACCTTTTTTTTCCTCTATTTCTCATCTCGCTATCCTTTCGATTTACTATCCTTTGGTTGCATTAGATAGACCAGGGATTTTTTGTACTGGTAATACATAAGCATATACTCCTTAGGACTATCGGAAGGTATAGGGAAACCCAGAACTGCTTAAAGTAGGAGAATCCGACGTTCTCTTTTTTTGTCTCTTGGCACGAAACAGTTACAAATAGGCTGTAGCTCCGTGGGAGGTCCTGTCAGCAACTATGTTTCTTCACTATTGCAATTTTGTTTCGATGTTTCATAAACTAATTGCATCTATGTGAAGGTTGTTGCTGCTCGTACCCCATAAGGTTCTCTGCCGTACTGTTTTGCCAATGTACCATTGCAGTCGCATTTTTTCATTTTTTGCTTTTTAATCCTCACATTTTGGGGTGATACACTAGGTGTGTTTGTTTGATATTATTTGTGTTCTATTAAAGTTTTTGTTATTTTTAGTTTTAACTGCTTTGACATTGAAATTGGGGGTAGCGGTCGTGAGATTAAGTGCCCCGTCTCTCACGGGGAACTTTCCTCACTTCCTTTCCTTTGTTGACAGGTCATTAATGCTGGTTTCCTCTCAGACCCCTTTCACATAACCAATGGCACGAGTCTTGGGTGCCCGCTGTCACCAGTGCTTTATGTCATGGCGCTGGAACCACTGGTAGTACTGATTCGACAACACAGCTCTATACATGGGGTACAGATAGGGAGACGAGAATACACCACTAATTTATTTGCTAATGACATAGTCACAGCCTCATATATCCCTCCCTAACCTCCTGGCCACCATAGAAACGTATGGGAAACACTCATACTATAAAAGTAATATGGCTAAAACCCAAGCTTTGAGCATTGGAATAGAGGATTACCTTATATTTTTAGGAATCAAACTAACATAAAACCTCTCCAACTTATTAAAGTACAATTATGAACGCCTGCTTCTAGAATTCTCCAACACAATACAGCAGTGGAAGAGGGTTTATCTGTCGTGGCTGGAAAGATTTGCAGCGATAAAAATTATATTGCTTCCTAAATATCAATATCTATTGCGAACTCTGCCAATAACATCTTCCCAAAATATTCCTAACTAAACTACAGAGGGTCACTGACTGATTCGTATGGAACAATTGCAAAACTAGAATAAAAGCATCCACACTGAAGAGGGCCACGACAGAGGATTGGGGGTACCAAATGTCAAGTTATATTATAGTAGAATAGAAGATGGAAGTGCACTCAACCCATCTGTCTTGGAATCCAGGGTGCTCCAATGGAAAAGTCCCGGTACCAGATGGACCAAACATGAAATCTAAATGTAGAAAATAATCCAGGCACTCCAACGAATTCCAAATAGATAGGCAATTTTATTAGAACCAGAAACTATCTATTTGGAATTCGTTGGAGTGCCTGGATTATTTTCTACAAGTTATATTATTATAGGGCAGCAATTGCCTCTGCAGTTGTAACTTCTCAAGCAATTGCAAGCTGATCCCAATGGATAGAAAGAGTCGGGGGGCGGGGCCTGACCAGCATGGAGGATAGACGTGCCACAGCAGAGCTCCTCAGAAACTAAAGCTAAAAACGACCACTCACCCCACCAAACTTCATTTATGGCAACCCAAATAGTCTCCTCAGATCCAAGAAAGGGAACTGAACCGAACCAGCAACCTAAGAGCATTCTGAAACCAGCTGGCAGACCGACTTGCGCCATGAGGCTTGGGGACCGTAGAGCGGGAGAGGCGGCGGATCCCCCGGTGCCACGAGAAGCTGACACAACGCAAGCAGGAACCCCGCTACCCCCCCCCCCCCTGGACCGACGGGGGTGATCGCGATCCACACCCGAGCAACAACTCGAAACCAAAGCGAGCGCAGAGGGGGAATACACTGGGCTGTAAGCAGCATCAAGCTACACCCAACATGGCGGACGCCACGTGTTCCCCCGGGCCTACTGACACACAACATGGGACCCGGCGATCTATTGAAGCTATCTTCGAAAACTTCTGGCGCAAACTGGAGGCCAAACTAACCTTGACTGCCTCACCGCTGAAAGGGAAGAGCCACACAAGCTACACTCATGGCGCTGCCAAGAGGGCCGTCGAACCTCGACAACACCGGAGAGCTAAGTCTAACTCCCCTGTCAAAGGGGCATGCAACGCTGCTACCCTGCCTACCCGCAAACCTTCTGGGCTGGGAGCCCATCAGGGAGAAACCCCATGCCGTCCATACCCCCGTGGGAACACCCGAGACGGGGAGGACCCGCGGGCCCCTGAGCCGACCACCATGTCGGAGAGGCTCCATGGACACAAGGCGAGGGCTCTCGCTAAGGCCCGGAGCCAGAGGGCCGGGACGTCAAGCCGCAGTGGAACCGCCAGAAAGGAACGGCGAGCCCACCATGACACGACGGGTCCCCCTTTTGCCAGAGGAAATCGCATGCAGACCCCAGCCGGGAGACGCAAAACCGACCCGAAAAGCAGTTGGAAAACAAAGTACCGCTACCCACACGGGAAGACATGGGGCGCTCTGCACCTGCAGCCACGTACAAACGGAGAATCATTCTGGTATGACTTCCACTGCAAAGGACTGACAAACGCATGTCACCAACTACAGAATGACCCAATGCACAATGGCAACCCACTGAAGCTACCTCTACTAACCAGGTTGGCATATCAGGCCTCCAGGGTGGGCATAGGCTAACCACAGGGACTTACACTAACCATCATTATGGTGCAGCTCGGCCCAAACACACACAACCTTTGGACAAGGCCTCCGTACAGTATTTTTATTATGACTCCTACTGTTATACTTAAGTGCTCTGATGACCTCGGATATAATTTGTTAGTTCTATAATGCTCGATTTCTCCCTATAACCTGTAGCAGCCATAGGGCGATCCAGCTCTTGAGCAGAACAAGCACAAGGGGACACCAGATAAGTCAGAGCTATAATCTGCTGTTCCCTCTCACACACTCAGCATTGCTATACTATAGCAGCATATGTTTTAATATTTTGTTTCAAGACTGCTGGCTCAGCGGCATAATAATAGCATAAAAGCGTTATTATTTCACTGTAATATTGCTCTAACGTTCTCCTCCAAGGTCCTATGATTTGTTTCCACTGAGTTTGCTAGATGCTCCATACAGTGACCATACCTACTCAAAATCTGCACAGCACACAAGAACATGCACCCACAAAGATCTCACTACATCGCAAGCAACACACAAACAAGCAACCACATAGCAGCGAGACTTAATGCGACACACATACTTAATACAGCGAGAACCTAACTTGCTATAATGCAGACCTAGGGCATGTAACTTACAGGGCTGCACACCTAACCATACCACCAAGCGAGAATATTTATGCTGTGTACAAACGTAGCCTGGCGTGTTTATTGCAAAATGCAGATGCCCCATAGCCTGTTTATATCTTTGTTATTTTCATGTTAAAACAAAAACAAAGCCTTTTATATTGTACGGTTATGCTTTCTAATCCTCTGCAGCATTCATTAGGCATGTGTTCAGATCGCCTGTTCCCATTTAATCTTACTTAGACTACTGCGTTTGCCTAACACTTTACCCGTTTTTTTTTTTTACTCTTGTGTTTTTTTAAATTGCTAACTTACTATCTACCCATGTGTCACCAGATGTCTGACTATCATAATTTAGCAAGTTACCATCCGGATCTTATGGTCCATAGCTTGTATTTTCAACTGACGTTTAACAACAAAAAATGTAAAAAATGAGGCATCGTACTTCTGGAAATGTAATCTACTTTTGTGTATTGATGTATCAACCCAATACTGTAAATCACTCAACCGTTTCCTCCAATTTCTCTTCTGTACCCCATCTTATATGCCTTTAATAAAAGAAAGATTGACAAAAAAAAAAAAGAAATAGAGTCAACCCGGGCAAGCACCTATGATCTTAAAAAGCTCTACTGGCTCCCAGAGAGGGGCCGCCCTATCTCTCAGACAATTCTCCCTACGACAAGACTTAGACTACGAATATTAGATCTAATCCAGACGACCCTGTGCGTGGTTGGACCAATCTCGCTAGCCACCTTCGATACAGAGCCTTGCCATCCACATGCCGACTTTTAATAGCAAGCCGTGGATTACGCATGGCTGCACACATCTCTACCAACTGTGTGGTAGGGGTGGGATATTACCATATCCAGACTTGCAAACTACATTTTATCTGTCACCTAGAGCACTTTTTTCTTATCTCCAACTGAAATCATATATACATGGCACTGGCAGTTGCAAATTGCCCCCCACTCCTAAAATGACCTCTTGAAGTTTGAAAAGTTGTGCCTGTCTGCCTCTCTGCCGAGGAAAACTCTATCCACTATATACAACCTACTTATACTCTATTCCCCGAGTGGGAAAAGGGAATTTATGGAAGCATGGTACAAAGAGCTGGGGTACACACTCACAGACAGACAATAGGAAGGGGCTTATGTGGCAACACATCCTGAGTGTCACACTTCGAATTGGCTAGGAAGCTATAATATAGATGGTACTATGTACCGGACAGATTGTCTCGCATGTACCCAAATACCCCCAACATTTGCTGGAGATGTCATGCAGGAGTAGGCACGATGCTCCATATATGGTGGATGTGCCTGTCCATCAAACCATTCTAGAATATGGTCGAACAGGATCTCATTGACCTCCTCCAGGCTCCTCAACACCTTACACCAGAACTATGCTTACTGTCCACAGGTCTAGAGCATATGTCCAGCGTAGATTCAAAACGTATGTTCCAATTCCTAATCACATTAAATACTCTCATAGTAAACGCATGGAAAGCGCCACACGCACCAGACAGACACTACACACTCAGATTACCACAAACTGGGACTATGAATCCATGGCACACACCTATATGCAACCTAACAAGACCACCACAGACACCAGAAAGATATGGGAGCAGGGACGGATTTTCCTATAGGCTAACTAGGCTTCAGCCTAGGGCCTCAAGATCAAGAGGGGCCTACATTCAAATTGTTAGCAAAATTAAAATTACACTATTCTAAAAACAGTGAACACTAAAACACTGAACCGAAAATAAGGAGAAATTCTACGCATATGATATGACCAGTGGCATACTAAGGGGGGGGGGGGGCGGTCCGCCCTGAGTGCCACTTACTAGGGGGGTGCCCAGGGCAGACTGCAATGCCCCTCCTGCCGCGATCGCCGAGACCGGCGGTTTGCAGCCCTGCAATGTGCAGAGCTGCAGACCATGGATCTCGCGTGCACTGCCCAATCAGAGCGTTGCCGCGGGTTACCACAGCAACGCTCTGATTGGGTCTCGCGAGATCCATGGTCTGCAGCTCTGCGGAGCTGCAGACCGGAAATGAGGGCCAACGGACCACCAGGGACCCCACCGGACCACCAGGCAGCACCCACTGGACCACCAGGGATTTAAGGTAATTTTTTTAGTCACCCCCCCTCTCCTCATCACCCCCTCCCTCTCACAATCACCCCCCCTCTCCTCATCACCCCCTCCCTCTTACAATCACCCCCCTCTCAAAATCACCCCCCCCTCCTCATCACCCCCTCCCTCTCACAATCACCCCCCTCCTCATCACCCCCCTCCCTCTTACAATCACCCCCCCCTCACAAGCACCCCCCTCCTTCTCACAATCACCCCCCTCCCTCTCACAATCACCCCCCCTCTCGTCATCTCGACTTTTTTAAAATGTATTATCCGTGCCACATTTTTTATAAAGGTTAGTACCAATCACAACATGTTTCATTTAACATATTGATATATATCACAGTAATGATGTATTTTATTGTCTTTCATGTAATTTAGAGACTTAAAAATGGGAGGTGAAAGGGCCTCATGAGTGGAATAGCCTAGGGCCTCTTTTCATCTAAATCCGTCCCTGTATGGGAGGACTATATCTCTTCACAGAAACCTTCAGATACCTAAGACAGTGGAGTATATCCCTCTCTTGTTTCTTGGTTATTATTCTGCGTCTTCTAGTTTCTTTATCCTGATTTTGGTCATGGAAGAAAATGAAAAAAATACAACAAATACTACACAAACTGCTCTGCTGACCTCTCAACAACTCATGGAGAGTACTCAAGACATTGTAGCGAATCACCTCCCCACTCACTGTTTGTCTATCTACTTTTTTTGCCTGTCTATAAAATGTGTTAAATAATCCGGAGTGGTTCCTAAAGTACTTGCCCACACTGCTAACAATCCTTTCTACTCTCATCTTTATTGCAGGCCTGCTGCTATCTCTGAAACATTGGCACACATCTTAGTATGTACTCAGGATCGGCCTTAGGGGTGTGCTAACTGGGTGGCTGCACAGGGGCGACGGCCTGCCAACACAACTGCCTGTGTGTGTGTGTGTGACAAAATACCTCTGTTTGTGTAACTGCCTGTAACTGTGTCTTTGTGACTCTTTGACTTTGTGTGACTGCCTGTACCTGTACCATGTTACCGTGTGTGTATGACTGGCTGTTTTTAACTGTGTGTGTCTGGCTGCCTGTAACTGTGTATGTGTTACTATCTGCCTGTGACTGTGTGTGTGTGTGTGTGTGTTTAGTACTTGAGGAATAGTAAGGTACTGACAGCATTGTAAGAAGGTGTTATCAATATGCCCAATGCTGATCCTGGATAAGAGAAAACAACCACACTTACATAATCAGAGGAATAATCGCACTGTTACACTTTTAGACCAGGATTTTGGCAATCCCCTATACCAGTGGTTTTGTACTGTGCCCAGCCGTACTTACCCTTTATTATGCACAGTGTCAGAAAACAATAATGGCTATTGAAAGTGGTAAACACTGTGGCTGAATTCTATGCGTGTGCAGTACTGACTTTCAATGACTGTATCCAAAATTCAATCTATTGCCTCAGTATTTACATTCCCTAAAACCTCTAGTATGTGCTCTTTTATGGTTCTGGGTTAACCCTTTAGTACGCTCTCCATTTACTGTGATTTTGCTTCAAGCCCAGTTACCATGATTTCCTGTTTTGATTTATAGACTCTGGCCGGTTTATGGTTTTTGAATATCTCTAGTGTCTTACCATCCCATGGTCTGTAGGTCTGCTATTTAGCAAGAAAGATCCTATGTGAAATATGACAGTGCCACGAGCTGTGGCCCACTGGTGTGATTCAAGACACTCAATGTGTGACATTAAGGCATTGACCTTTGGGCTGTAATAGACTGAATGCATTCCTTAAATTGTGTTTAAGTGGCACAAGTGTCAGCATTCCTATCTGAGTTAATTCAAATGAATAAACTTGGCTAGAATTATGATACCTCTCTGGTAAGGCTTCACGTAACTGTGACACATAGAAATTGACGATAACGTTTAACCCCTTAAGGACACATGACGTGTGTGACACGTCATGATTCCCTTTTATTCCAGAAGTTTGGTCCTTAAGGGGTTAAATAAAGTCTTGCCTTTTTTCTCTCACTGTCACTTGGTCCAAAATATTTAAGGAACCGTCGCCCTGTACTATATTCAGTGAATATCTTCAGAAGTGTGATTCATTTACCCAAAGCCAAGCTACAAAGCTGCAACATTTCATCATGGGTATCTCTTCATCAAGATGTCAATAGGAAGAAAATAAAACCAGTATTATCAATAACTATCCCAGGAGAATTGGCAAATTTATTTCAGATTTATCCTGTTGCAAAAACTAAGGGCTCTAATTATAGTCTCTTCATTACCAATATGTTTTCATTTCTGTGTAACTTACTTTTGCTTTTCAGTATGTAGGACACAGGAAGTAGAACCACAGAAACAGTTAATCTGCCACATCAAAAACATTTAACTATACCCACTTTCCACACGATTCCCTATTCAAGCCCAGACTATGAGAGTTGAGATGACATCTACCATCCACGTGCTTCATTTTCACACTTGCAGGAATACAAAGATAGTGGCACGTTCAGAGCTTGCGTAACATTCCCTCCGCTCTCAATGATTACTTTTTGTTATAACTCATTATTGCTATTTTTATGCACACACAGGATATCTGGAGGTTTAGTTGCTCTCACTGATTGTCACGATTCGGGGAACCAAACACGCTAACACACACACAGAAATGGCGCTGTACCAGACCTTAGAGTGGCCGGGCTAAGCACACAAAGAATAGTCAGGAGACAAGCCGAGTAAGGGGAACCAGAAGACAGAATAACGAGAAACAAGCCGAGGTCAAAGGGTAGGAGAAAGTCACAAAGTCAGAAAAACAAGCCAGAGAGTACGTAACCAGAAGCACAAGTTTCAGTAGCAATACTATCAAGCAAAGACCACAACAGGGCAGGGAAGAACAGGAAAGGTAAGTATTTAAATCATAAGGTTAATTCTGATTGGATAATTTCCAATCAGAATTAACAATCACACGTGGGAGATATCTAAACCTCCCACTGTGATTGAGGCACTGTGCCTTTAATGCCGGGTCAGGTGGCTGACCCCGGCGTGTAATATATTGGGCGGTCTCCCAGCGTGCAGCGTCATGCATGCTGCTGCTGGGGGACGTACAGGAAGACGCGGGCGGCATCCGAGGCTGGAGGGATGCCGCTCGCCGAGCCCACGAGGAGGAGGGGGCCGCGGACGGCTGAAGGGTGAGTACCGCGAGCGGAGTGCAGCCTCCCCTCGCAGCCGCCCGCGGGATCCTGACACTGATTTTGTGACATAATATAGTGGAACAAGACTTTGTTCTCTATAAACACTAAAGAAAAAAGTCTAAATACACACACACTCTTTGGAACTTACTCTGTAGAATACTGCAAAATCATTAATTACACTATTTTGGCAAAAACACAAACCTCCTTCATTACAATATTGGATGACCCGAGTGTAGAAAATGAAGGTTTTCTTTGTTGCAGATGAATACTACATATATCAAGAGATATGAAGCCCTTTGGCCTTGTATCTTAGCACTTAGCTCCAGGGCCGTCTTTAACGCGGGGCAAAAGGGGCAACTGCCCCGGGCCCTGTCATTCCTAGGGGGCCCAAAGCAGCTGCCCCTTGAGCCCGCCGGTCGCTGTGGTACGTGCGGGCAGACCACTGCGGGCCGCACGATGATGGACCCCATCGGGTGGCCCATGCTCTTAGGGCCACCCGATGGCAATGAGTCTGCAGGCGCCCGGTCAGTGCTGCAGCACTTTAACAGTGCGACCGGGCCCCCAGTGATGAGGTCAGCGCTAGGAGGAAGTGCAGTCACTTCCTCCTAGCTAACACAGAGAATGCCGCGCGGGAGGGAGGAAGAGAGGAGGAGCGCGGACTGGGAGAGAGCTCAACTCCCAACAGCCTCAGACAGCCACTGGACCACAGGTAAGTCACCCTCCTGCAGCCAAAAGGTAGGAAACAGGAGGGTGACTGAATTGTATATTTTCCATGTATGTCTGTTTGTGTGTGTATATCTGTCTCCATGTGTATCAGTCTGTGTGTGTATATCTGTCTGTATGTGTGTGTATATGCATGTGGGTCTGTGTGTATATCTGTCTGCATGTTTATCAGTCTGTGTGTGTATCTGTGTGTTTCTGTGTGTATATCTGTCTGTATGTGGATGTGTCTGTTTGTTTGTGTATCTGTCTGTATGTGTATATGCATGTGGGTCTGTGTGTGTGTCTGTGTGTGTGTATCTGTCTGCATGTTTATCAGTCTGTGTGTGTATATGACTGTATGTGTATCTGTGTGTTTCTGTGTGTATATCTGTCTGTGCATGTGTCTGTTTGTGTGTGTATCTGTCTGTATGTGTATATGCATGCGGGTCTGTGTGTCTGTGTGTATATCTATCTGTATGTATATCTGTATGTATGTTTCTGTGTTTATAGCTGTCTTTATGTGTGTATGCATGTATCTGTGTGTATCGGTCTATATGTGTATCTGTGTGTCTGTATGAGTCTCTGTATGCGTATTTGTGTATGTGTACCTGCATGTGTGCCAGTGTGTCTGTATGTGTGTCTGTGTATCTGCATGTGTGTCAGTGTGTGCCCCTGTGTATCTGTCTCTGTATCTGAATGTGTGTCTGTGTGTGTGTTTGTGTAACTGCATGTGTGTCCGTGTATGTATCTGTATGTGTGTTATTGTGTGTATCTGCATATATGTCAGGGTGTTTTTGTCTGTTTATCTGTGTTTTAGTGTGTGTCTGCATGTTTGTTAGTGAGTATCTGTATATCTGTATGTGTGCCAGTGTGTATGCACCTGTGTGTCTGTGTATCTGTCTGTGTATTTAGATGTATGTACCTGTGTATGTCTAAGCCTGTGCATGTGTGAGTCTGCATTTGTGTCAGTGTTTGCATCTGCATGTGTGTCTGTGTGTGTATTTTCACTAGGTAAAAAATAAGTGTGGCTAAGTCTACGATCTATGTGTGTGGTTTTTTTTTTGTGTGTGTCTTTGGGTGGAAGGCTTGTTTTCATGCTAGAAGGTGGGCGGGAGGGGACCAGGGGGCCCAAGCTAATGCTTGCCCAGGGTCCAGTCAGCATTAAAGACGGCCCTGCTTAGCTCCCACATGCCCTCCTGGCCCAAGTAAACGGACATCTTCACAGGTAATTCCCCTGATTCTAAATACCACATATGATAGAAATTACTCGATTTGTACATCTGGTTTCAAACAAATTGTGATTCATCTGAATTTTGGGCAATCTGCAGGTTGTCCGCAATAATTAAATCAGACAATTTTTTATTTCATGATTTGGAGTCTTTTCTGTGACACCAAAAAGGGGTATGAATGATGGTAAAATATAATTGATGGTTAGGGGACAGCCACCAAATGTTGATTTTAGATCAAGTGAGAAGTGACCAATAGAGGGGGAATAAAGGTGGAGTAGTTAAAAAAAATCTACATTTATATATTATACATTTAATAAATATATAACAAAAAGAGAGAATATGAGAACTCATAAAACCAAAGCCAATAACTGACCCTTCAGTTAGTCTCCCACACCGGTCTCAAAAATGTTTCTGCTCCCTTGTGCCATTGCAAAGAGAACCTATACAATTTGCAGATCAGGCTGATCCCACCAATAAAGGCAGCCCAGAACCGAAATGCTGGCAAGTTCTCTCTGCACAAGAGATACAGCAACCCCAAACCATCATTTTGGCTTTCTTCTCGTCTTGTAAGCCGGGTGTAGCTGACACCCCTCTAGGCACAGTGAGCAAGGGTTCCACATCTGGATTACTCTTTTAGCATAGGGAGAGCCTAAGCAAATGCATTGCAACAAAAAAAACTAACCATAAAATATGAGAACTTTGACAACAGACAAAAGCTTGGAGCAGGGTATTTAACCATTTCATTTCAAGCTTTTCATTCCCCCAATATTTCTATAAAATATGAATGAATATATGAAAAATCTAATTAGTGCAAAGATACATATTTTTATTTTTTATGTTTGAACAGCCATCTATAAACTGTACTAATGTGTATGTGCTAGCTATATACGGTATCTCATGTTTCTAAAAAATGTTATACTAATAGTTTTTCCAAACAGAATGTGTTTAGAAGGGAAGGGGATATGTTACATAAACTTGACCATTATCGCATGGCTAAAATTGCAAGGCAGCTCTCTCCGCTATATTTACATATTTAATTATGTTTTTCTTTAATTATACCCACTGACATTATCAAAATGAATCCCTTTACAACAATGAAGTACCTTAGATGAATATTTACATATGAAGTACAGTAATTATCAAATACGTTGGATGCTAATTACAGGATTTCTGCTTTACCATTATTTTTTTGTGTGTGTGTGTTTATTTTTTGTTTTTTTTAACTGAAGAAGAGATTATTTAAAGGGATGTTGTTATTCAAATAACATAGTAACCTTCATTTCTCCAGAAATAAAACCATTGGATAAAACAGTAAAAATCACCTATAACTTGCATTCACCATTTGTTACATGTGACACTGTTTTCTTTTATAGGAACATTATAGCATTAGGAATATAAATGTATTCCCAACTCTATAGTATTAGAACATCTTTTTCATTTAGGGTGCTCTCCAAAAGATTTTTTGTAAAAAAAAAAAGCTATTTACTTACCTTTCATCCACCGGCCTGCAGGTCCTGTACAGATACCTCACATACACTTACTGGTGATAGGGTAGCATGGGGGCCTAGTACACATGTGGGGCAACTGCTGCTCTATGACCAATCAGCATCTCCTCAATGCATCTTACCCCTTGCACAACCACCATGACCTTAGTTCTTAGGCACAGCCGTTTCTCTACATTAACCTGCAGAATGCAGAGTGAAGTATGAAACACAATACCTGACCTCTCCTTCTCTCTCCCCCAACATACTGTTAATGCACCATCATTCTTTTACTGCACACCAATTCAATTATATTTCTCCTTCAAAAATGTCTGCTGCAAGTTAAATATTATAATGTGTAATTGCATTTATCATTATTATTATTATCCAAGTCAGTGCAGATGTTTTCTTCAGAAGAAGTAATTATTTGTTAGACCGGGTGAACAATTGAAGAATAACATGTGCATTATGTCGTGCAGAGCTCTGATAGCAATGGCCTTGAAACAGAGGGACAGTGGACGAGTCATAATCTACTGGCAAGCTATGTATCCGACATAGGAAATGCCTGTTTAGTAGCCAAAGACTTTCATGGTTATTTTACTAAAGTTCAAATGACCCCATACTGAATGGGGAGACACCACTCAGTACTGTATTGGGCCATTTGGACTGCAAATTCCAGACATAGTTCATGCTATTTAACAACATCCTGATTTTTAACTGCAAATAAGCCTGAATTTGATTCCAATTAGAGCCAGTTTGGTTTGGATTTCAGCCATCCATACGTTGTGGGAGCTATGACATGCGCATTGTCGTCTCTTTGGCCTATTCCAGTTATAACCAATTAACCTCCAATAAACACAGACACAAGGATTATTTGGCAAAAATATTCCACGGCTTTATTAATTACATAAATATATATAAAATTAAAATATAAAATTTAAGAGGTCATTGTCACCAACATTTGAACAGACATTCCCCCAATTAACATAACTAAATACCCAGACAATGACCTCAAACATATTTACATAATACCATATAACAATGTAACATATCATAAATAACATAAACAATTAACACAGCCACCCAGGGCAACCATTTCCAATTGTAGGGGCATACCGAGACACCCCTACACTATTATCATAGCCACCAAGGGCATCCCATTTCACAGTAGGGGCATACCAAGACACCCCTACACCATCACATAGCCACCAAGGGCATCCCTTTCCACTGTAGGGGCATACCAAGACACCCCTACACCATTGTCCCAGCCACCAAGGGCATCCATTTCCAGTGTAGGGGCATACCGAGACACCCCTACACCCCCATGTTCGTAGCTACCGCCGAGCTCGAACCTACCACCAAATCTAAAGGTAAGTATTCCTCTTGACCTATCCCACTTACCAAAAACCGACCTACCCCCAATTAAACTAAACCATCCCCCGCCGCCGTGACAAAACGGGAGAGTCATAAATCTTAACCATTAACCCACTAAATTAGGGAGGGTGGGCGGGACAGCTAACAACAGGTAAAGATTTCAAATTAAAATGGAACCTAATTTTAAAATGGCGAATATTTATATGACTAAGCCACTCCCCTTATTTCAATTGACCAATCAAGTAACACTCCTCCATAGGCCTGCCTCCTAGCTCTGTCAAGGCCCATTCCACCTAGCTTTGCTTATTCCATGGGCTTCATGACATGCGCATTGTCGTCTCTTTGGCCTATTCCAGTTATAACCAATTAACCTCCAATAAACACAGACACAAGGATTATTTGGCAAAAATATTCCACGGCTTTATTAATTACATAAATATATAAAATTAAAATATAAAATTTAAGAGGTCATTGTCACCAACATTTGAACAGACATTCCCCCAATTAACATAACTAAATACCCAGACAATGACCTCAAACATATTTACATAATACCATATAACAATGTAACATATCATAAATAACATAAACAATTAACTCAGCCACCCAGGGCAACCATTTCCAATTGTAGGGGCATACCGAGACACCCCTACACTATTATCATAGCCACCAAGGGCATCCCATTTCACAGTAGGGGCATACCAAGACACCCCTACACCATCACATAGCCACCAAGGGCATCCCTTTCCACTGTAGGGGCATACCAAGACACCCCTACACCATTGTCCCAGCCACCAAGGGCATCCATTTCCAGTGTAGGGGCATACCGAGACACCCCTACACCCCCAGGTTCGTAGCTACCGCCGAGCTCGAACCTACCACCAAATCTAAAGGTAAGTATTCCTCTTGACCTATCCCACTTACCAAAAACCGACCTACCCCCGCCACAGCACAGAGCTTGACCCCTCAAGCCTCCTGGGCGCCCCCACCCCGAATAAACAAAGCCTGCCGCAAACCATCCTGAAAGCCCAAATTAAGGAAATCCAAACCCACATCAGACAAATGCACCCCATCACGCCGGAAGTATCCCGGTAACATATCCTCCAGCTCCCTGTGCCGCACAACTACCCCCCAGATCTCTTAATAAAAATCGCCAACAACTTATTGAACTTTCGTCTATATCTTGCCATCGCTGCGAAATCCCTCGCATGACGCCAATGGAAACGCGGTACCGTTTCCGACCAAACAATAACCACCCCGGGGATCAAAGACCTCAACTTATCCAAGTCCCTTTTAATTCCACGAACTAATTCCCTTCGCGGGACCAACCCAAAATCATTCCCCCCCGTGTGGAACAATATTAAATCGGGGACTTCCCCCTGCCCTATCCTCTGAAATAAATCCAAACACGTATCTCTCCAACCATAACCCCGAAAGCCAAACCACAACACACGTAACACATCCAACGGAAAGCCGAGCTGCGTGCCTTGTCTCCGAACTGCAGCCCTCCGTTCAGCCCAGTAGACATATGAATGGCCTACTATCCATGCGACTCCACCTGAAAAGAAAGGAAATAACTTATAACCACGGCCAACCTGAATTGTACCGCCAAAACATCAACATGATTTATAATAACAGGTCAGGTCGTACATATGAACGGAATCTAAGCGATTCCCATCTCCCAATTTTCTTAACCAGCTCGTCCCCCAAGCCTAATCTCGCCGCCTCAGTGGCAGCCCCGATCCTGAACGAGTGGGTGCCAAATTGCGAGGGATCCATGCCCAAGCGCTCCAAACCCAACTTAAACACCCTGGTGAATTGGAACCTTGACAACGCCGAGCCGTCAGCATGGCGAAAAAAGGAACCCCTCCCTTCAGGGCGGACTTCCACATATCGCTGAGCACAGCCCACCGGGCAAGCCTCCACTTGAGGTATAGCAGACAGCTTAATCGTCCGACCTCTCCCAAAGACATCAGTCTTCGAGCGCCGTAGCCGAATAGCTACTTCTGCTACCCTCAAGTCCACGTCCTCGAACTGAAGACCCCCTTGCCTAAGCTTACTCCCACTCACAATCTCGCTCACCCGAAATGCCCCGAAAAAGGCCCATACAAAAGCCACCTTGAATAGCAAGACCTCAAACAGCGAAAAACACAAACTTGGCAAGACCCCCAGAAGCTGCAGAAGCACCGTGAAAGACACCGGCCTCCTACTGTCAGGGACAGACCTCCCCTTGCGATAACCTTTAACTGCCTGCCGCACAATAAACGACTTCGTCAAATCCTCCCACCCACGGAGCTTGAAGAGAAACGCTAGGGCTGCCAAGTTTCGACCAACCACTGCCGGGGAAGCACCCCCTGCGAACAGCCGGCAAAGCAACCATAATAAAGTCTCTAAACGTACCTTTGCCGATACCATGTCCCCTGTACAGCCTACTGCTTCGTCCCACCTTTCCCATACTTTACTATACGCTGCCCACGTGCCCGGAGCCAACGAATCCCTGATCAGTCTTCCAAGCAAGATGTCCCGAGCCGCCACATCTGATCCGGACATGGCAGACCCTCCTTTTGCGCGGTCGGAGCCTCCGCCCGAAACTTTTCCCACTGAAAGCGAGAAAGAGCATCCGCAATTACGTTTAAGAAACCTGGGACATGACGTGCACGAAAAACAATGTTTAACTGCATGCAGTACAAAACAAACCGGCGAAGCAAGCGGACCACTGGGACCGAGGACGCTGACAGATTGTTCACCGCCTCCACAACAGCCATGTTGTCAGTAAAGAAAACCACTCTCCTATTGCGTAAAACCTGGCCCCACAACGAGAGTGCCACCACCAATGGGAACAGCTCGAGGAAAGCCAAGTTCCGAATCAGCGGGCTGGCTGCCCACTTTTCAGGCCATCTTTCCGCACACCACTGACCCGCGAAGTAGGCCCCGAAACCTACACTCCCAGATGCATCGGTAAAGAATTCCAACTCGGGCGATTCAATACACTTTTCCCTGAAAAAGACCTTCCCATTAAAATCCTTCAGGAAGGTCTCCCAAACCCCCAAGTCCTCCTTGATCGGAGCGGTGACTCTAATAAAATGATGAGGTGACCGCACTCCCGCCGTGGCTTTGGCTAGGAACCGGTTAAACACCCTACCCACCGGAATAATGCGACAAGCGAAATTCAACCGTCCCAACAGCGATTGTATATCCCGCAGGGTCGCCTTCCTTGCCCCCCGCAACTCTGAAATAGCGTCACGCAGGGACTCCAACTTATCCGCTGGCAACCTACATTCCCCGGCGACCGTGTCAATCTCAAGTCCTAGGAAACTAAGGCAAGTAACAGGCCTCACAGTCTTGTCGCGAGCCAGAGGTATCCCAAAAACCTGGCTAACCCATTCAAGACACCGCAACCTGAAACGGCAAGCGTCGGAGCCGGCCGGCCCCACACACAAGAAGTCATCCAAATAATGGACCACAAACTTGGTGCCCGCTGTCACGGCAAGGGTGCATAATTTAGTATTACATTATGAAATATTATCCTTTAATGCCATTTGTGTAGTAAATGGCACAAAAGGATGCTATTGCTGAGGTCAACAGGGGTTACATCTTTTGAAGCTGGGACCCCCACAGAGGTTGGATAACAGAAGGGGAAGTGTGGATGGCATAGCAAGGTTCAAAGGGTTTTACTAATATGGATGTGAAGCAATCAAGGCTCTGCAAGGTGTGAGGTTCTACACTTGGGAAAAGTCTGAATGTCTCTTCATCCATTTGGCCTGTACCATTAAGTGCTGAGTAAAACTCTTTGAAATGTAAATGCAATTTTAGCTTTGCTCCAGTATCATACCCAAAGGAAGGACAAAAACATTCATATTTACCCCACAGAATAATAATAAAGCCTAATTTTTATTATATTTGGAATGGGACAAGCCCAGTCTTTTAATTAAGCCTAAACATGAGTTGCACAACTTAAACCGTGTGACAGGAATTGTGATGTCTGTCCTATTGGATCGCAGGTGGGGCGTGCAACATGTCTATGGAATGGGAAAACAATAACAAATTCATAGAGGCAATTATTATTTCTGTGGCAGGTACAGTAGAGGAGATAAAACCAAAAAGTTTATATTTGGCTTGCTGTTTCTGGAACAAAGGAGGTGGTCACTTGGAATCACTATAGGTACGCCCCTGGGTGGGGTGTGCTAATTCCACAAGGTATATCTCCTGTGATCCTGAAGGGTGGTGTGTACTTTCTTGGGGCCAAGATCTAATTTTGAGTGAGTCACCATCATCCTTCCTTGCCAGAGACCCCCTGGACAGAAGTTGTACTTTGAAAAACCTAAGTGAGTAATTAGGACTTCTGTTATTTTATCCTTTTTGTTTTTATCTGTTGTTGGTGTAAATAATTTGTTTATTATATATTGTTATATGCACTGTGACTATTTTTGCTCATAATAAACATTCATTTATTAAGTTCTACCTTTGTCTGGTTAAGAATCACGTTACCTGAAGAGACTAGTTAGTATTTTGGTAATTCCTTAAATATTGTACCAAGTAATATTTGGTGGGTTTTATTGTTGATTTACCTGGGGGACCAAGGCACCCCATTTATAAATTGTCTTGGTGGTGGCAGCGTTAAGATAGTAATAGTTATATTATTATGTTTAAGTGTGGGTGGTGTTAAAAAGGGGGATTTTGTCATTATTTCCGGTCTAGTGCAGACAAATAGTGTACTTTAACCCTTTCACCACCACAACTACGTCACGCACACTCTTGGAGTAGGGTGCGTTCGTGACAAATTGGTGGCAGCGGTGGGATAACTAAAAGATTTTTCATCTTTTTATACCAGATTTTAGTGTTGCTGGATTTGTTGGTTAATCCAGGCACTAAAAGAAATTGTGTCTCAATTTCCAAAGGCTGAACTCAGTGCATATATAATATATTTACACCTCAACAGTCCCCCCCCCCGTCTCTGTTTTTTCTTTGCTATCTTTTGTTTACCAAATGGAGTACCAGGCACAGTCCAAGGCAGTGCTAGACCAGCTTTGCCGGGAGAGATCTATCCCCTGTCGGGGAAAAACAAAAGAGGAACTATTACAAGCACTGGTGGACTATGATATGCAACAAGCAGTGCAAAATGATGCCTCAAACACTGCAGAGGAGATACCTGCAGCTTTTGTCAATGATGTACCGAGATCTGGAGATCCTTTGGATTTGTACTTGCAAACTGTGTTGAAATATGTGGACTCAGCAGATACAAACCAAAAACTGCAGCTTATCCTTAAATATCAGGAGGGTGAGAGAGAGCGCCAAGCTGAGAGAGAGCGCCAAGCTGAGAGGGAGAGAGAGGCTGAGAGGGAGAGAGAGGCTGCAGAGCGGCAAGCTGAGAGAGAGGCCGCGGAGCGCCAAGCTGCCAGAGAGCATGAGCTAAAAATGGCTGAGTTGGAGAGGTTGACTGCCTCCCCTATAAGTATTAATTCCAGAGACTCTTCTGCACCCAAACCACGTGCAGAGAACTTTCCAACTTTGGACAAAGATGGTGATTTGGATGTTTTCCTGCGCAGTTTTGAAAAGGTTTGCAGGCAGTACCAGCTACCAAAGGACCAGTGGGCAAAATACCTCACCCCTGGTCTCAGAGGTCCTGCACTGGAAGCATTTGCTACGCTTCCAGCAGAATTTGACCAGGACTATGATGTGATTAAGGCTGCCTTGCAAAAACGGTACAACCTTACTCCTGAGGTGTACCGAAAGAAATTCAGGACTTTGCAAAAGCATCCCACAGAAAGTTATGCAGCAGCGGTGGGGCACCTGGCGACAGCATTCCGACAGTGGACTACAGGGCTGGAGATTACCACTTTGGAAAGTTTGCAAGACTTGTTAATAAAAGAACAGTTTTTGCAGCTCTGCCCAGCCGATGTACAGGAATGGTTGCTGGACCGGAACCCCAAAACGGCATTGGAGGCGGGTGAGCTGGCAGATTTCCACACTGCCAATCGAGCAACAGTGGACCGGAGCAGAGGTTTTGCCAAGGGAACATCCAGCTGGAGGACCACACCACCACGACTCCCCATCACCAGGCCTAGCGGGCCATCCTTTGTTTCAGCTCCTACCTCAGGGAGAGGGGGAACTAGTGCCACTTCTGCGCAAGGAGATAGTCGCAGATGTTTTATTTGCAACCGAATGGGGCACTTGAGTAATACCTGCCCAGAGAAAAGGAGGTCAGCACCCTCGTCCGGAGGGGGTCAACCTGCAAGAGCCCCATCTTCTGTGTTGTTCGTGACCAAGTCAGAGGGCAACAACAATGGTAACCTGCAGCCTGTTACGGTGGGAGAGAAGGTAACTGTGGGACTCAGGGACACTGGGGCAGATGTGACTCTTGTGCGTCCAGAGCTAGTGCGCTCTGAGGACTTCATTCCTGGCAGGACTTTAGCCGTAAAAGGGATTGGGGGAATACGTCCTGCAGTGCCAATGGCACGTGTATATTTGGATTGGGGAGCGGGCAGGGGTCTGAGGGATGTGGGGGTATCGGATAATATTCCTACAAATGTATTGCTTGGTACCGACTTAGGTAGGTTGTTATCCCAGTATGTGCCTGAGAGTGATATGTGTTACCAACCAAAGCCCTGTAGGGGACCTGCTGAGGAAAGGACAGGGTGCACATGTTTATGTAAATTACTGTGCTCTGAGGGAGGTCAGAATGTATGCCAGTCTGTGCCAGAACCAGATATGTCTGCAATACGATGTGAGAGTGTGCCAAGACAGAGTCACTGGGAGGGAGGGCAGAGTGAGTGTGTGTATCAGTCTGTGCCAGAACCAAACTTGTCTGTGGTACCCTGTGAGGATGTGCCAAGTGCAAATCACAGGGAGGGGGAGACAGAGGTTTCCACTGTAGCTGTTGTAACCCGGCAGCGGTCTTACCCGAGTAGGGAGCAGGGCCTGCCGCAGCCTGCAGACTCAGAGCATATGTCAACAGGAGAGCACCTAGATGGGGGAACCAGGGAGTCTTGCACCTTGTTACCATCCCTTCCTGTAGTCCAGGGGCAGGAATCTGTGTCCGAGCCCCCTATTGACTCTGAGACCGAGGCGCGGTGTCCTGAATTCCAGCAGGCCCAACAGACAGATCCCACGTTAGAGGTATTGAGGGAACGTGCTAGGCAGCCACTCACAGACAGGGATAGGGAGAGAGTGTACTGGGATAATGAGAGGTTATACAGAGAAACCATTCCTACTATGGGGCAGGAGCCTTGGGTAACAGAAAGGCAGCTGGTGGTACCTCAGAGGTACCGGGACCAGCTGCTGAAGGTAGCTCACGCCATCCCCATGGCTGGGCACCTAGGGGTGGCGCGGACTAAGTCTCGCTTGTCCCACCATTTTTATTGGCCTGGTATGGGCACAGATGTGGCAAATTATTGTCGTTCCTGCCCTGAGTGTCAGAGGGTGGGAAAGCCTGGGGAAGTAGGTAAGGCCCCCCTAATACCCCTTCCTATAGTTGGGGAACCATTTGAGAGAATAGCTGTGGATATTGTCGGCCCCCTTGCCATTCCCAGTAGTTCGGGCAAGCGATATATATTAACCGTGGTAGATTACGCCACTCGCTACCCAGAGGCAGTAGCCCTATCATCCATCAGGGCTGACAAGGTGGCTGATGCTCTGTTAAGCATATTCTCCCGTGTGGGATTTCCCAGAGAAATGCTAACCGATCAAGGCCCCCAGTTCACCTCTGATCTGATGCAGTCCCTCTGCAAAATTGTACAGGTAGAACATCTAGTGACCAGCCCCTACCACCCCCAAACAAATGGCTTGTGTGAGAGGTTTAATGGGACCCTCAAGCAGATGCTGAGGACCTTTGTAGAGTCACAGGGGAAGGATTGGGAGCGATACCTGCCACACCTCCTGTTCGCTTACAGGGAGGTGCCACAGGAATCCACAGGCTTTTCCCCATTTGAGCTCCTCTATGGACGTAGAGTGCGCGGCCCCCTAGCTCTGATCAGAGAGGGGTGGGAAGGAGAGTTGGGGGCCCCAAAGACCTCTATTGTAGATTATGTACTCCGGTTTAGGGACAAAATGCAGACTTTCATGGGGGAGGTGTGTGAGAATCTGAGGGCTGCCCAAACCAAGCAGAAGGGGTGGTATGATCGGGATGCCCGAGAAAGAGTGTATGGAGTGGGTCAAAAGGTTCTTGTGCTGATACCCACAAAGCAGAACAAATTGCAGGCCGCATGGGAGGGTCCATTTACTATTCTGCAGCGGATCAATGATGTGAACTATGTGGTATCCCTGGATGAGGGGGGAAGGAGGAAAAAGGTGTATCACGTAAATATGATTAAAGCCTATTATGACAGGGAGACTACGGTGTTAACCGTATGTAGTCTGCCTGGGGACGAGCAAGAACCTGATCCCCTTGTGGATCTACTGGCTGCAACCCGGGATCTAGAGGGCATTGAGGTAGCCCAGGTTAATACCCACCTAACAGAGGGACAGAGGAGTCAGCTATTTGAGGACCTTAGACCTTACCATAGTTTCTTCACAGGGAAGCCTGGCAGGACACGCCTAGTAACCCATAACGTGGACACTGGGGATCACCATCCCCTCAGACAGGCTGCCTATAGAGTATCCTTAGAAGTGAAGGCAGACATTAGGAGGGAAATAGAGGAAATGATGGAGCTGGGTGTAATCCGGAAGTCTCACAGCCCCTGGGCCTCCCCAGTGGTACTGGTCCCCAAGAAGGACAAGACCACTAGATTCTGTGTGGACTACCGGCGGTTGAACCTGGTAACTGCATTTGATGCATATCCTATGCCACGCATTGATGCATTGCTAGACCAACTAGCTGGAGCTAAGTTCCTTAGCATTATGGATCTCAGCCGAGGGTACTGGCAGATCCCCATGACCCCTGAAGCGCAAGAGAGATCGGCCTTTATCACTCCCTTTGGGCTATATGAGTTCCAGGTGATGCCCTTTGGGATGAAAAATGCCCCTGCCACCTTCCAACGTCTAGTTAATCACCTGCTAGAGGGACAGGAGGGGCATGCGGTAGCATATCTGGATGATATTGCGGTGTTCAGTGATACTTGGGAGGAACACCTGCTCCATTTAACACAAGTTGTGGACCGCATAGCAGCAGCTGGGCTCACTATAAAACCAGATAAGTGCCAACTGGGCATGACAGAGGTTCAGTACCTGGGGCATAGAGTGGGAGGGGGGACGCTTCGCCCTGAGCCCAGTAAGGTAGAGGCTACAATGGCCTGGCCTGCCCCCCAGACCAAAAAGCAGGTGATGTCATTCCTGGGTACTGCAGGGTACTATAGGAAGTTTGTACCACATTATAGTACCCTGGCCAAACCCCTAACCGATCTCACTAAGAAAGCACTTCCACGAGTGATTAAGTGGACACCTGAGTGTGAAGTGGCCTTCAACTCCTTAAAACAGGCCCTTACTGATTCTCCCATACTACAGGCCCCTAATTTCCACAGACGGTTCTTAGTACAGACCGATGCCTCTAATTATGGCCTGGGAGCGGTGCTGAGTCAGGTGGATGAGAAGGGGGATGAGCATCCTATTGTGTATCTCAGCCGGAAGCTGCTACCTAGGGAAGTGGCCTATGCCACTGTAGAAAAAGAGTGTTTGGCCATAGTTTGGGCCTTGCAAAAACTGCAACCATACCTGTACGGGCGCCAGTTTACCGTGATTACCGATCACAACCCCCTACACTGGTTACATAGGGTGGCTGGGACAAATGGGAAACTCCTTAGGTGGAGTCTGGTTCTCCAGCAATATGAGTTTACCATACAGCACAAGAAGGGAAGTACACATGGCAATGCTGATGGTTTGTCCCGCCAGGGGGAAGACTCCACCTAATGCGCAAGGTCGAGGCATAGGAGCCTCCTCCCATTGCTTCTCTTATTTGGGGGAGGTGTCACGGCAAGGGTGCATAATTTAGTATTACATTATGAAATATTATCCTTTAATGCCATTTGTGTAGTAAATGGCACAAAAGGATGCTATTGCTGAGGTCAACAGGGGTTACATCTTTTGAAGCTGGGACCCCCACAGAGGTTGGATAACAGAAGGGGAAGTGTGGATGGCATAGCAAGGTTCAAAGGGTTTTACTAATATGGATGTGAAGCAATCAAGGCTCTGCAAGGTGTGAGGTTCTACACTTGGGAAAAGTCTGAATGTCTCTTCATCCATTTGGCCTGTACCATTAAGTGCTGAGTAAAACTCTTTGAAATGTAAATGCAATTTTAGCTTTGCTCCAGTATCATACCCAAAGGAAGGACAAAAACATTCATATTTACCCCACAGAATAATAATAAAGCCTAATTTTTATTATATTTGGAATGGGACAAGCCCAGTCTTTTAATTAAGCCTAAACATGAGTTGCACAACTTAAACCGTGTGACAGGAATTGTGATGTCTGTCCTATTGGATCGCAGGTGGGGCGTGCAACATGTCTATGGAATGGGAAAACAATAACAAATTCATAGAGGCAATTATTATTTCTGTGGCAGGTACAGTAGAGGAGATAAAACCAAAAAGTTTATATTTGGCTTGCTGTTTCTGGAACAAAGGAGGTGGTCACTTGGAATCACTATAGGTACGCCCCTGGGTGGGGTGTGCTAATTCCACAAGGTATATCTCCTGTGATCCTGAAGGGTGGTGTGTACTTTCTTGGGGCCAAGATCTAATTTTGAGTGAGTCACCATCATCCTTCCTTGCCAGAGACCCCCTGGACAGAAGTTGTACTTTGAAAAACCTAAGTGAGTAATTAGGACTTCTGTTATTTTATCCTTTTTGTTTTTATCTGTTGTTGGTGTAAATAATTTGTTTATTATATATTGTTATATGCACTGTGACTATTTTTGCTCATAATAAACATTCATTTATTAAGTTCTACCTTTGTCTGGTTAAGAATCACGTTACCTGAAGAGACTAGTTAGTATTTTGGTAATTCCTTAAATATTGTACCAAGTAATATTTGGTGGGTTTTATTGTTGATTTACCTGGGGGACCAAGGCACCCCATTTATAAATTGTCTTGGTGGTGGCAGCGTTAAGATAGTAATAGTTATATTATTATGTTTAAGTGTGGGTGGTGTTAAAAAGGGGGATTTTGTCATTATTTCCGGTCTAGTGCAGACAAATAGTGTACTTTAACCCTTTCACCACCACAACTACGTCACGCACACTCTTGGAGTAGGGTGCGTTCGTGACACCCGCCTCCTTCCTCACTACCCATTCCACGAACGTACTAAATTTCTCAAAGTACGCACATGAAATGGAGCAACCCATGGGTAGACACAGATCCACAAAATAGCTGTCATCGATAAAACAACCCAATAAGTGGTGACACATTGGGTGAATGGGCAAAAGGCGAAAAGCCGCTTCTATGTCCGCCTTAGCCAACAACGCTCCGCGTCCTGCCTCCCTTACCAGCTCGACCGCCTGGTCGAATGATGCGTAGGAAACAGAACAGAGTGCCCCGTCAATGTCATCATTGACCGATGACCCTTTCGGGTATGACAAGTGGTGGATGAGGCGAAATTTTTCCGCCTCCTTCTTTGGCACTAAGCCAAGAGGGGAAACCCTGAGATCGGGCAGCGGAGGCACTTTATACGGTCCCGCCATCCGGCCCAGGCGAACCTCATGAAGCAATTTCTCACACACTACATCATGATGTTCGCCAACGGAGCGCAGATTACGGAAACGAGGTGCCACAACCCGCTCCCGGAAGGGAATTATAAAACCCTTCGTAAATCCCTCAAACAACAAGCAGGCATCATCTCGTTTACCGTAGCTGTTTAGCCACGGGAGCATCGCGTCTACCTTCACTGGAGACCGACCCAGCGGCAGCGGATGGTGCCGAAGCCCCTCCGGCCGAGCTAGGTGCTGCAGACTTACCCCGCTTGAAACACTTGTTGTAACTGTGCCCCCCTCCACAACCGGAGCATTCATGCTTAAAGCGGCATGAGGCACCCCACTTACATTGGCCCTCGTTATAGAGCCAGCAAAAACCCTTCCTTTGCGCAGCCGACGCGGTGGAAGAGGCACCGGCGCCAGCCCCCCCTTGAAAGGGGGCCGCCTTTTGGGACATCATCAGCTTCATCCATAACGGTAGGTCCATCTGGTCCCATCTCATCCCTGGATTAGCTGATAGCCTCTGGCGAAATTGTTCATCGTACCGCCACCAGGCCAGCCCCCCATACGTGCGGTAAGATTCCCACACCCCGTCTAAGTAACAAAACAACTGGGAACATTTATCAGGGGCCTTTTCCCCCAGCACACTCGCCAGTATGCAAAATGCTCGCAACCAATTCCCGAAAGTTTTCGGTATTTTCCTATACCGACGCCGCTTTTCCTCCTCCTCTTTCTTAGCGTCCTTTTTATCCTCCTCCTTCAAATCCAGGTACTCATCTAAAGGGAGAAGGGAGAAGATCTCCACAAATTCACCCTTCCACAACCTTTCTTTAACTTCCATCTTAAGGTGACACCCTAGCGGACCCGCAAACGACACGTGTACATTCTGCCGTGCTGCATCCGGAATCTCCCCCACTAGCGTGTCCCTCTCCACAGCCACTTCTGAGGCTACTGACCCCCCTACCGCTGCTGCCAACTCACCTGCCCCGCTCCCTGCCCGCTCGGGGACCGGAAGCACCCCCGACCCCAAACCCGACGATCCTGGCAACCAAGCCCTGCTAAAAGAAGCCCCCTTATCCAGCCCTGAACTCCAAGATGTAAGGAACGATTTTAAGCCCTCTAATAAATCTCCAGAGTGTGGTGTACTGTGCAACTCACCGACCAAACCCCGAGGTGTTGCTGATCCTGGGGCTGCATCCCGAACTCCGCCATGCGACGGGCCTGGCGATGCTGCTGCGAATTCTCCGCCATCCCTAGGCCTCCTACGGCCCGCTGACCCGACATCCAATGACCTGTGGACGAAAGAAGCACAACTGGGGAGGCCGTCTTCAGAACCCAAATCCTCCCTAACCTCAACCCTTGCGCTCCTATGCGTACTGCTACTCCTGGCCTGCCGGCCCTTTCTGCCACACCTGTCCCCGGACGAACTTCTGTCTCGCCTGTCAGGAGAGCCCCTGCTCGCCGACCTAGATGCACTCCCCCGCGAGACTGGACCCCGAACGGGAGAGCCGCGGTACCGCCCAACCGACGACTCCCCGCTGCTGCTGCGCTGTCTGCTCCGCCGGTTACTCCTGGAGCGATGACGGGATCCCCTATCACCCCCCCTGTCCCTGCGCCAACTAACGGGGCTGTCCGACCTATCCTGAGCGCGGCCTTCCCTGCCTGCCCGCTGATCTGCCAGCCTACAGCGCCCCATCTCAGTGCCAGTTCTGGAGGGGGCCATGCCACTGCCTGCTGCGACCCCGCCACCCGTCACTAGCGCCCTATGAGCAGTCCTATCGCCTGTCACCTGCAGCCGCTGCGCTGATGGAAGGGGTGCTTGCGGCCTAGCCCTCGCTTGCTGCAACCCGCTGCGTGCTCTGGGTGCCGCCCTACCCGCCCTGGAATGTGTGGCAGGTGCTGACTGTCCCCTGCTGTCCAAGCCCTTACTGGCTGCCCCATCATTCGCTGAACCTGAACGGGTTAAGAGGGCCTCATTTGACAACCCCTGCTTTTTACCCCTTTTTGCCCTAACTGACCCAGGGGGCGACTCACCGCGTCTACTCTGTCCTGCAGGCTGCTCCCTGCTCCCAACGGGACCCGCTGCCGATAACGAGCCCGCTGCCTCCGAGTTCCTCGGCGCCATCTTGTCCTGACCGCACACCTCAGATGCTGCTTGCCGACCTTGCTGCGCGGTCGCCTCCGGGCCGCTACCTCCGCGGATCCTAGCCCGGCCGCCACATCTCCTATTGCCGGTCCTTGTCCCGCCTGCTGACGGGCTGCGACTCCTAACCGCGCCAGCACCGGCCTCAGGGCTCAATCGCTGTGGAGGCCTGGTCCGGCGCGAAGTCCTCCGCGCCGGCGCCGCCGACGGACCCGCCATGCTCAGTGCTGCCCCCAGCTGCTGCTCCATCCAAGCTGTGCCATGCTGCCGGATCGCCGCCTTCACGCCCTCGAGGATCGCTGCCATATCACTCTCAGCCACGGAATCCATCTGAAAGACAAAAAGAAGAAATCCCCACCAGAAGCCAGCAACAGCTAACAACAGGTAAAGATTTCAAATTAAAATGGAACCTAATTTTAAAATGGCGAATATTTATATGACTAAGCCACTCCCCTTATTTCAATTGACCAATCAAGTAACACTCCTCCATAGGCCTGCCTCCTAGCTCTGTCAAGGCCCATTCCACCTAGCTTTGCTTATTCCATGGGCTTCATTATTAGAAAGTTGGGGAGAAAGCCCTAATGTCCCCACCCATAGGCAGCGGGTGGGGGCTCTAATTATAATATACTGTGGTGAGGACCTAGAGCTCCCTCATTGGAGAGGGTGGGGGTTCTAATTAAATATTAAAAAAGGGGGTGGACTTTCCCAAATTGCCAATAATAAACTTCCCCAGATGGCTAGGGGGTCTCCAAGGCCCTAATCACCTCTGCTTAAAATAAATTTACACTACCCCCAAAACACACTAATAATAGTTGGGGGAACATTAAAATTAATATCTGGAAATACAAATATATATATTAATTTGTCATCAGAAGTCTTCATTTTTCTAAATCTTCATTTAGCTCCCCCCCAAAAAAAGCCAAAACAAAATCCATAATACTATGACATAGCTGCTGAAATTTTTTTTTAAAAAAATCATACGCCTTAATCATGTATACACACATGATAACATCCACCATATTTAATATTCAATCCTACTTCACAATTAAGGGCAAGGGTAAATACAGTAAACAAACTAAAAACAAAACAAATGATGATAGCATATCTATATGTATTAAAATAGCACATATATAAAAAAAAGAAAGAGATATAGCTCCGTTATATACAAATTTAAATAGAAGATAGCATGTCAACAAGTGTTTAAAGGTGCAGTGTAGCATTATTGTTCCTTAAAGGTACAGCCTTTCACTCCACAAAGAAGGGCATAACGATGCCTTACAATATAGATTCTGTTACCATGTTGGGAGAAAAAATACAAAAAGAAAAAAAAAAGATTATATAGATATATTACAGCTAATTCCTGATAAGCGATCCCTGGATAAGTCCGCATAAGACTCCATGGACAAGGACACTTGCAACTGGGTGCAGGATTCTCATACTGTCTCAAAGTCTCAACAAGGTGTTTGCACACGTTGATTGATGCCCATTCTTCATTAGTGAGCAGCCATTGGCCCCTATACACTTTTTTTTTCTTTCTTTAATGTTGCGAAGGACTAGTAGGTGATGCCACCAAATGATTAACCTTTGCACCATCGAGGGTTATTAAACTCATTTTTAACTGGTTTGCATTGTTGATTATTTCAAATCCCATACTTTATATAGAGTTAAAATGCGAAAGTACTGATTTTATTACAGACACCGAATACATCCAGCCCAATTCTACAGATCCTATTGGACCGACTGAATTCCGACTGGATTTCACTTTAGTAAATATTTGAAATTCCAATCTGGTCAGAATTCGGTAATTTTCATTGGATTTTGTCTATCTGAACAAAATCTATTGGTAAGTGAAATACCCTGTGTGTCTGTGTGTAACGGATCACCTGGCACCCTGACTGGGTACCTCTGTTGAAGGATGCTCCTAGCGCTTACAGAGGGCTCCAAGCACTCCAGCAGACACCATAACCACCACATACCCCACGAACCGCCGCAGCTTGGTTGGGGTCTCGCCGTCTCCTTCCCACCCTAGACCTCCGACAAGGCTCCAGGTTCCACTGGGTGAACCTCTCTTCCAAGAGAGGGAAGCAGGAACGAGCTCTTACAAGAGCTTAGAAGTGATTAGCCAAGGGAGCATGCAGAGCATAGCAATCCCTTGTAGTGATATAGCAATTCCCCCAATAAGAGACAGGACTCTAAATTGAGGGTGAAGAAGAACTCTTGTTTAATGTCAGGTACTCTGCTTTTATGCAGTGCTCCCCTGCAAGGGAGACGCCCACAGGCAATTAGACATTAACCAACCAGATAACGGTTACATCCCAAAGATTCCCTCCCCTCTGCTTGTGAGATAATTGAGTTTCTTACTGTATCTACTCAATTATCTCCAAGCTAAAACTTATACTTTTTTATGCATTTTTATAACTTTATGATTTTTTATCACACGGGAATAAAACTTATATTTTTATGAACAACACAACTTGGGGACAAACATATAAAAAATCCGAACAAATCGGTTCAGTGGTTCCAGAGATATTGAAAAAGTCTCTTTGGACCAACCGCACGCCTGTTTGCATGCCCAAAACAGTTCCACAGATTCAGGCTGTGCGGTCGGTCTATTTCTGCCATGAAAAATAACAAAGTCCCATCCGAAAGCGGCGTTCGAATAGTCGAACGCACTTCGACTTCTGTCGAAGTGTCGAAGTAAAACGAGGTTAAACTTCCGCGGTGATCGTTAGTCGAGTGGCAGTCTATTTCACATGAAAAAGATGACAAAGTCCCATTCGAACGTGTGTTCGAATCTTCGAATGGGACTTAGTCTCCAGCCGCAGTGTCGAAGGGTTGGGGAAGGTACAGGTCAGCTGTGTTCGTTCAAATGTGTGGCTGATTTCCGTTCCAGGGATTTGACGGCACACACCGCTGACCCCGTTCGACTGCATTAAAATGGCCGCCGCCACATGTTCGATTGTCTAATGGCGGCCACTTCGACTACTTCGGCAGTATCCGAAGTGCCATATCAAACGTACCCATTCTTTGTACAACACAGTTAAAGGGCCAGAAACAGCATAATATAAGTTCATAAGCCCCAACTCAGTTCCTTAAAGGGCAATACATCCCAGGGCCATAGTCGCAGGGCAGGAGGCTGGCAAAAAGACGCCTCCAAAAACCAGTGGCGAGGTTACTTTCGCCACATATCTCCCCTTTGGGGGGTAGACTGACCAGGTACCTGACCTTCTGTCGGTCGGTGCCTGAGTTAGTCTGACAACCCACCCACAACAGCAAAGTGCAAGAGCAGCCGACCCACAACAAACAGTTATTGTACCTGGGTATTTCTCTGGGGTGATGGGGCAACACGCTGTGGTGACTTGAGGGGCAGAGGCCAGCGGCGCTCTGCCCTGATGCCAGTGCTTCTGCTGGGGTGAGGGGGGTGTAGGCCAGTCCTGTAACAAGGGGGTCGGTAGGGCAGAGGCCAGCTCTTCCGCTGGTATAGCCTGCAGGACATCAGGCTCTGGACAAGGGACAAAGGGAGGGCAGAGGCCAACTGCACTCTGCCCAGCTGCCAGCTCTTCTGCTGAGGTGCTTGGGACATAGTCCGGCTCAGTAGCCAGGGGAACATGGGGGTCAGTGGGGGTTAACATCTCCTCTGTTAACCCTGGGGCCAAGTTAGGAGTTAGCTGGGGAGGGGAAATCGTACTTACCCCCTCCTCCTGGTGTCCCTGTGAGGGTAGTTGGGGATCTGGACAGGCTGTCCAGCATCCCTGTAGGCCAGGCGCCATCTGCGCCATCTAGGAGATTGGTGTCTCCCCTTGGTAGGGTAAGCTGCCACTGGGGAGAGAGGGCGCTGTGCTCCTCTCCCTGAAACACAGGCTGCCGCTGGAGAGGGAGACCGACTGTCTCCACTCCCGTAACATTGTCCTGCTGCTGGGGGGGGAAAGGTCAACATATTTGGCTCCCTGGAACTCACACTGTGGCGGGGGAGGGCCGACTGCCCAGTATCCCTGTAGGGCCGGTAGAGAGACCTCGGTCCCATCTCTACCTGCCGGCTGGGGTTCCTCCCAGTAAACCTCTACGATATCCTTCCAGCTGAAGGGCTCTAGACCTGGTTCTGCTACCCAGTTCTCTAGCTCTGCTTGCAGGGTAGACTGGGGCTGAATGGCACAGTGCAGGCGTTGGTAGGCCTGCTCCTGTTCCCACTCCATGGTTGCCAGGTGCATCATGTCTGGTTCCACCACACAGTCGAGTGGCCAATCGTGCATGTCCATCCTGTAGTCAAGGATGTCCCAAAATCAAAAGTCCTCTGTGCTGCCGAAATCAGGCTCCTCCTCCATGGCATCCAGTAGTAGACCAGGACCATCGTATTCGTCCCCCTCAGGCCTGTCGAGCTCCTCCATCTCGGGGGTATGCTGCACTGAATACCACCAGAGGGCCTGGTAGGCATCCTTCAGCCAAATCTCCTTCCATACCAGTCACTTGAGCTCTGTTACCCACTAGTCCAGGGGCTGCTCTCCTAGGAAAGACATTCGTAGAGCCACTTGCCTCTCTTGCTGCTGCTCTTCACTGGGGAGCCTCTCACCTTGCTGACGCTGCACATCCTCCAGGGCTTCGTCCCAAAGTTCCTTTCTGGCCGCCTCCCGGTAGTCCATCATGGCCTCCTCTGATATAGGCCCATCCTGCAGGGACAGGAGCTCCTGCAATCTCCAGTGGAACTCTTCCTCCATACTGCTGTAGATAGGGACGCTGCACGGTAGCTAGCTCTATCCCTCTATTTGTAACTCCAAACGTTACCGGTGTCTCCGAGCTGCTTCTCCTCGCACTAGGACGCCATCCCACCGCTGCCACCTCGTCTGTAATGGATCACCTGGCACCCCGACTGGGTTCCTCCGTTGAAGGATGCTCCTAGCGATTACAGAGGGCTCCAGGCGCTCTGCAGACACCACATATTATTAATCAGCATACTTGAAATATGAACATACTCAAAAAATCATGCAAATCCTTCCATTAGTTCAAAAGTTAGTCGGAAGTCCTTTGTGACCGACCGCAGGCACATTTTCCTGCCCAAAACAGTGGGCTGTGCGGTCGGTAAATTTCACACTGAAAAAATTACTAAGTCCCATTCGAACGTGCATTCGAATCTTCGAACGGGACTTAGTCTCTGTGGCTGAAAACTCAGTGCAGGAGAAGGTAAGGGTCAGCGATGTTCGTTATAATGTGTAGCCAATTTCAGTTCCATGGATTTGGCTACACATACCGCTGACCTCGTTCGAATGAACAAAGATGGCCGCTGCCACGTGTTCGTTTGTCGAATGGCGGCCACTTCGACTACTTCGGCTGTATCCGAAGTGCCAATTTAAAGTTGCAACACTGCTCCAAAGTAATTAAAGGGCCAGAAACAGCATAATATAAGTCCATAAGCCCCAACTCAGTTCCTTAAAGGGCAATACATCCCAGGGCCATAGTCGCAGGGCAGGAGGCTGGAAAACATGCCCCTCCATAAACCAGTGGCGAGGTTACTTTCGCCACACTGTGTTACTGTAGCAGTACTTACCCTCTCCAGGGGCCGGCCGGGGTCCTCTCTTCTCGCTGCGCGCTGTCCTGCTCCTGCACGAGCCGCGCGCGGCTCAGCCAACGACGAGATCAGTCGGGCGGGCAGTGACCGCGAGAAGCGGTCACGTGTCCCGCCTGACACTAAGAGCGTGCCGCGCGTCTCGGGCGCGCTCTTAAAGGGACAGTGGGAGACAAAATTAGAATCAGTCTCCCATTGGCCCCTGTCATGCCACGTTCCCCATACACTCACGTTTTGGGGGCGTGGATATGACAGGGGCCAATCAAAGTGAACATTAGGGTATTTATACTCACCTGTTCCTTTGCACCTTGCCCTATTGTGGTTTCTGTTCAGTTCCCTTTAGTGCTTGTATCGTTCAGTTGGTTTTTTGGTGCTTGACCTTGGCTTTGTTCCTGACTCCGCTCTCTCTTTATCCTTGCTTGTTTATCCGCTGGTTTGTCTTCTGTGTACCAGTCCTCGGCTTGTTCTACTTTACGCTGTCTCTCCGTTCCCTTGACCTCGGCTTGTTCTGGACTCTGTCTTTTCTTGTACTCGTCTAGTCCGGCCATTCTAAGGTCCGGTAAGACGAATCCTGGTTTCTTGTCTCTTGACTATCTGGACTATTCCTGCGTGTTGGGGTATATTACCGTGACATTACGATAGGGCCATGGACCCCGCAGGTTTAGGACAACAGATGGCCACTCATGAGGCTAGATTCGCAGAACAGGATCACCGTATGGATCAAATGGCTCAAGCCATCCAGACACTGTTATCCAGATCAGCTCCGGTACCTGTACCTGCGCCTCCTGTAACCCCTGTACCAGACACAGCTAATATGCCTAATGCTTCAGCACATCTAACCCCGCCACCTTAATCCTTAATCAAGTGGAATTCCACTTTGAAATGTACCCACGTTCATTTCCCACTGATAGATCTAAGGTGGGTTTTCTTATGCACCAGCTTACGGATAAGGCACTGGAATGGGCAAATCCTATTTGGGAGGCTAATGGACCTATGGTACACGATTTCAATAGCTTCCTCACAGCGTTTCGTAGAACATTTGACACGACTAAAAGGTCAAAAAATGCCGCCAGGGCGTTAATGAGAATTAAGCAAGGATCTAAATCTGTAGCCGATTATGCTATTCAGTTCCGTACCCTTGCCTCACAGGTAGATTGGACTAACAATGGGCTTACTACTGCGTTTATGGAAGGTCTGTCTGAAACTATGTTGGATGAGGTAGCAGCTAAGGACCTCCCTGTACCCCTAGAGGACCTTATTGACTATCTCATCGATATAGATAACAGGATCCGTGACAGGTTATATACCAGGTCCAGAAATAGACGCTTTGTCCCCGTTAACTCACCTAGAGCCGAGACTCCCGAGGGATCTAAAGGGTCAGAGGAGGAACCTATGCATTTAGGGGTTGCCAAACTTACTGACGCTGAAAAACTTTATAGGAGAAAGGAGGGACTTTGTCTTTATTGTGGTAGGAGGGGCCATATGAGACAAGAATGTCCCGTGCGTCCGGAAAACTATCGCACCTAAGACCGTATAGAGGACTGGCCTTGGGTGTGACATCAGAGTCCTCACATTTGCCTCTTAATAAATTGCTTCTCCCTGTTTCCCTGCACCTTGGTAGTAACTGCATAGCAGGGAATATACTAGCCCTGGTTGATTCCGGAGCGGCCGAAAACTTTATAGATTCCAGTTTTGTCAAGGAGAATAACATACCCACTAGAGAGAAGGAGACACCCTTGGCCGTTGAGGCCATAGATGGTAGTCCATTATGCTCTCCAGTTATCACACATGAAACTGTACCACTACATATGTCTACAGGGGTGTTACACTCTGAAACCATTCGGTTTCAGATCATTACTTCTCCTTCCTCTCACCTCGTGTTAGGGTATCCTTGGTTGCGTACTCATAATCCCACTATTGATTGGGAGTCAGGACAAATAGTTTCTTGGAGTGATGCTTGCCAAGAGTCTTGTATTGTTAAAATCACCCCTTTGAATTCTACTAATATTCCTTCCGTGCCTACGGTCATACCCCCTCAGTACTTGTCTCTTAAATCTGTTTTTGATAAAAGGGAGGCTGAAAAGTTGCCACCTCACAGGCCTTACGACTGTGCTATTAATTTACTACCTGGTACTATGCCTCCCAAAGGGAGAATATATCCTTTATCTCCTCAGGAGAATCTGGTTATGGAGGAATATATTAAGGAATCTTTAGAAAAGGGATTTATAAGAAGATCCTCTTCCCCGGCAGGGGCTGGTTTCTTCTTTGTATCTAAGAAAGATGGCGAATTAAGGCCTTGTATTGACTATAGGGGCCTAAACAAAATCACCGTCAAAAATGCGTACCCCATACCTTTGATCACGGAACTATTTGACAGGCTTAAACATGCCACAGTTTTTACTAAATTGGACCTTAGGGGTGCTTACAATCTCATACGTATCAAAAAGGATCACGAATGGAAGACCGCATTCAATACCAGGAGTGGTCACTACGAATATACTGTGATGCCCTTTGGCCTTTGTAACGCCCCAGCAGTTTTTCAAGAATTTATCAATGATGTCCTACGTCAATATATACATATATATATACATACATTCGTACATTAATTTATTCTACTGATTTACAGACTCATCACATGCATGTTAAATTAGTGTTGAGAACTCTTCTTGTTAACGGTCTCTATTGCAAACTCGAAAAATGTTCATTTGATCAATCAGAAGTCCAATTCTTGGGTTATATAATCTCTGCCAAGGGTTTTCGTATGGATCCCAAGAAACTTTCTGCCATTATGGAATGGCCTCTACCTCAGGGTTTGAAAGCCATTCAGCGTTTTCTGGGGTTCTCAAATTATTATAGGCGTTTTATTAAAGGGTTTTCTGCCATTGTAGCACCTATAACCAGAATGACCAAGAAGGATGGTAATACTCATGTCTGGAAACCAGAAGCACTTGAGGCCTTTGAATTCCTGAAGGCTTAATTTGCCTCTGCCCCTATTTTACAGCATCCTGTCCCTTCACTACCCTTTATTCTTGAAGTTGATGCTTCTGAGATTGGGGTAGGTGCTATCTTGTCTCAAAGAGATTCACCTGAAAAGCCGTTACACCCTTGTGGCTTCTTTTCCAGACAGATGTCCAAAGCAGAGAAGAATTATGATGTAGGCAATCGTGAACTCCTTGCTATCATTTTGGCGCTCAAGGAATGGAGACATCTACTAGAAGGTACTAGGGATCCCATCCTCATTTTAACGGATCACAAAAACCTCTCCTACCTTAGTGAAGCAAAAAGATTGTCTTCTAGGCAGGCCAGGTGGTCTCTGTTTTTGTCTCGTTTTAATTACATAATCACATACAGACCAGGTGATCGTAATACTAAAGCTGACGCTCTGTCCAGACAATTCGAGACTACTGACAAACTAGAAATTGATGTTACCCCTGTCATTCCTCCCGACAGAATAATAGCTACTACTGTTCTTTCTATTTCTTCTTCCCTCTTACAAGCTATTCAGGCTAAACAAAACATGGCTCCTGGGGAGAGGCCTGCTGATAAACTGTTCGTTGATATACCCGAGAGACGAGACATTATGTCATTATATCATGACACTAGAACTGCTGGACACCCTGGTATTTCTAAAACGTTCTCAGCAGTTTCTAGATATTTCTGGTGGGCTTCCTTACGCAAGGACGTCACCGATTACGTTAATGCCTGTACTACTTGTGCCAGTATGAAGTCCTCCCACAGAGTTCCTTGTGGGTTGTTGCATCCGTTGCCCATACCCGAGAGGCCGTGGTCCAATCTATCCATGGATTTTATTGTTGAATTACCTCCTTCGAATGGTAAAACTGTCATCCTGATGATTGTGGATCGTTTTTCTAAGATGGCTCATTTTGTGTCTCTTGTCAAATTGCCATCATCCAAGGAACTTGCCTCTATCTTTGCCAGGGAGGTGTTTCGGTTGCATGGTATTCCCACTTCGATCGTGTCCGATAGGGGTAGCCAGTTTATCTCCAGATTCTGGAAAACGTTTTGTTCAGAGATGGGTATCTCCCTCTCGTTTTCTTCCGCTTACCACCCCCAGTCTAATGGAGCTGCTGAACGTGCCAACCAATCTCTAGAGCAGTATCTTCGTTGTTTCGTGTCCCACCATCAGAACAATTGGGCTGACCTTCTTCCTTGGGCTGAGTTTGCTCGTAATAATGCTGCTCATGAATCCTCCGGTAACAGCCCTTTTTACGTTGTTTATGGCCGGCATCCCGTGGTTCTTCCAGCTGCATTCTCCTTACAGGGTATGCCAGCTCTGGATGAACATTTGACTGGTTTACGTAATACTTGGGAGCAGGTTCAGTGTTCTTTGGTGGCTTCCGCTGCTCGCCAGAAGGTTCAGGCAGACAAGCATCGCAGGGCGGCTCCATCTTATGCTGTGGGGGACCGGGTTTGGCTTTCTACTCGCAATATTCGTCTTCGTGTGCCTTCTATGAAGTTGGCTCCTCGTTTTATTGGTCCTTTTCGTATCTTGCATGTGGTTAATCCTGTCTCGTATGCCTTGGATCTTCCTAGGAATCAATGCATTCCTAATGTGTTTCATACCTCCTTGTTAAAACCCCTCCTGTGCAACCGTTATACTCGGCATGTCCCTCCTCCTCCTCCGGTTTCTGTGGAGGGCCATGAGGAATTTGAAGTGGCTGCTATAATTGACTCTCGTTTTCTTCGGGGTCGCCTCCAATATCTGGTACATTGGAAGGGCTATGGGTCTGAGGAACGCAGTTGGATTTCCGCTGGCGCTGTTCACGCTCCTCGCCTTGTGCGTTCTTTCCACGCTCGCTTTCCTGCCAGGCCTGCTCCTCCCCGCCCGGTGGGCGTGTCTTCAGGGGGGGGTACTGTAGCAGTACTTACCCTCTCCAGGGGCCGGCCGGGGTCCTCTCTTCTCGCCGCGCGCGGTCCTGCTCCTGCACGAGCCGCGCGCGGCTCAGCCAACGACGAGATCAGTCGGGTGGGCAGTGACCGCGAGAAGCGGTCACGTGTCCCGCCTGACACTAAGAGCGCGCCGCGCGTCTCGGGCGCGCTCTTAAAGGGACAGTGGGAGACAAAATTAGAATCAGTCTCCCATTGGCCCCTGTCATGCCACGTTCCCCATACACTCACGTTTTGGGGGCGTGGATATGACAGGGGCCAATCAAAGTGAACATTAGGGTATTTATACTCACCTGTTCCTTTGCACCTTGCCCTATCGTGGTTTCTGTTCAGTTCCCTTTAGTGCTTGTATCGTTCAGTTGGTTTTTTGGTGCTTGACCTTGGCTTTGTTCCTGACTCCGCTCTCTCTTTATCCTTGCTTGTTTATCCGCTGGTTTGTCTTCTGTGTACCAGTCCTCGGCTTGTTCTACTTTACGCTGTCTCTCCGTTCCCTTGACCTCGGCTTGTTCTGGACTCTGTCTTTTCTTGTACTCGTCTAGTCCGGCCATTCTAAGGTCCGGTAAGACGAATCCTGGTTTCTTGTCTCTTGACTATCTGGACTATTCCTGCGTGTTGGGGTATATTACCGTGACAGTTACAATACCAGCACAATACCTCCACATGTAGATATGGCCACCGGCAAGACATCAATCCCGTTTATAGAACTGCAGTTCTTAAAAGGGACATTCCAGGGGACAAAGCCTGCATGCAGACCTAATCAGACGCCATACTCCTGAGTTACTCTTAATCCTCTTGATATTGGCAAAAATAACGCCAATCCAGCCTGATAACCCACACAGCACCAGAACCAGCAAGCGGGGTTGAGTCGGCTGATGCCTTTTTTCCAGCCTCAAAAGCAGCGTAAGCGGCGCCGCCGGTTTGAGGCCTACAGCCCCCCGACAACCACATACCTCGAGTCACTCTTTGGAGGTAACCTTGCAGACCGCCCAGGAGCAGAGTCGCCAACCCACGAGCTGGCTATGGGCCACAGAACGCAGAAACCCGCTGCAGGGTCTAACAACAAAGATATCGGGACCAGGTTACAACGACCAACGCAATTCAATCCCCCTCCGACTCCGGAGGAACACTGGAGGGAGGCGGATATCGAACCGGACATGCGGCAGCCGGAGCTAACACCAGCCCCTCCGACAACATTGTCCCCGCTCCGACCACAAAGGAAGACCTGAAAGTCCTCCTCACAACATTCACAAAATACTGGCTGCAGACTCAGCTAAGATCAAAACGGAGTTGCAAGCAGTCAGAGAGAAAGTGGGGGCTACCGAGGATAGCATAGCAGACGCACACACCAAGATTAACACAGTGCAGGACTCAGTCCACCAACTCCAACTGAACTAGAGAATCCTGACTGGAAGGATCACGGTCATAGAGGACCGACACCGTCGCTCGCATGTAAAAATCAGGGGGATCCCAGCTGCGGTGTCCGCAGAGGAACTGTCTCACAATATAAGACACCTCCTTGCCATTATACTGCCACCAACCGCGGCATGCAAATTGACTGCTGACACCATATACCGCCTCCCCACAACAGCCCACACAAAACCAAACATAACCCGAGATGTTATCTTACGCTGCCACACGGTCCAAGATAAGATACAAATCATGCAAGCCACAAAGGGTAAAACACCACTCACCTTCGAGAATTCCACACTGTCCTTCTTCCAAGACCTGACTAGGGCTACCCTGCTATGGAGGATGTCATGCGGACCTGTCACTACCCAACTACGATCGGCAAGCCTGCCATACAGGTGGGGGATGGATAACTACATTCTGGTCACACAAGCCGGCACCACGCACGTCCTACACACTATGGACGAAGCCGTACCCTTTTTACAAAGACTGGGCCTACCCACCTTACCATTAACGCCGGGGCCTCCTGCAAGATCCTGGAATCCGACCACGGGTACACCCTTCGTCCCACCCACCAGTGAAATACCGCCACCAGATCCATAAAGCACCAAATTGCGAACCGGTGCAACGCTGCACACCCTGACAGTGGCGACCCTCCACTATAGTTGGGACTTTCGTTAAAGATATCCAAGGCTGGTTCGAGACAAATTTCTGTTATATGTTATATGTTGTTTTGCCATTATTTCTCTCTTTAAAAGTTATGCTTGGATTCGCTTCCTCTGACTGCTATAGGACCCATGCCTAATGCGGTAATGTAACCACTCACCTTACCGCCCGACAGGGAACCGATAGACACTGCTCCCACACTTAACCCGGAGCACGACAACCCAGAGAAAACCCGGCATAAACCGGACTACACATGCCACTTGGCGTCAAATCCTCTCCCCCCCGGCCCCATCAAGTCACCCATCAAGTCATTCCAAATTCAGGGCCATTACTGACCTGACGATTCACACTGCTCACCTGCCAAGGCCCTTTGCACGATGCGAGTGGATCTTGTAAATGAGCTTGAACCCACAAACCTGTATGGGTCAATGATTGCTAGACTCGCTACACAGTACTATAACCCTCATTGACTAGCTACCAACACTCACTATAGGGCTACCGCACCAATGACATACGCTTGTTGGCTTCAACTGAACTCTAATTTCCCTGCAATCTGGTTGCTCTGTGTGATTAACAATCTTGTTGAACAAAAATGGTTTAAAAAACGAAAATAGGAGGGCGGGGCCGGACCGCCGAGCTGGACGGTCGCAAGACGGACCGGCTCCAGCAAAACCTGAGCCTTGCCACGATTAACCTGCTGTTTGGGCCAAATAATCCGACCGGCAACGGCGGCCCTCGACGGGCGTAGTGCCCTGGACCCAGGGTGAGGCTAACTTGCCGAGTTTTAGTCCCCTGGGAGGGAAATCCAGCGGTGAGCGGAGCGGACGGCCGACGCCCCGCTATCCCGCGAACAGTACCCAGCCGGGGGCCTGGGCCCTCGAGGAACCGGCTCCGTCCCCCCCCCCTGGACCGGGGGGGTGATCCCGGTCCTCACCCAGAAACCCTGACACCCAGACCGCCACGATTAGGACTGAGGCCTTGCTGTACTGCCGGATCTCAAAATGGCGGAGGACACACACTAAACTTCAAGATCTCGGCGGGAGAGACCTAACCCACAACTGCCGCATCCAACGTGGCTCAATAGCACTGCGGGATCAACCACACATGGACTCCAGCCATGTACCTGCAATATGGCACCCTACTGGGACACTTACCTTGTGGAACTCCCCTCAGGCTCTCAGCTCCGGTAAGGAGAGAGATCAACAACCAGCGGCGGAAAAAAAAGGCGCAACGCACCAAGCCTGCAACCACCAGACCAGCAGAGCATACCAGCCCTCACTCTGCACCACATCACCCCTTGGAAACTCCGAGGTCCAAGCCCAGAAAATCGGATGTCGCACAGCACCCCATACAGCACCGGCTAGCCAGCCCACAGCAGCCGCACCGCGAGCAGTCTATCAGGCAACAGGGAGAACGCACTGAATCCACAGAAAGCAGGACTTTCAGGAAGCAAAGAGTCCTTCTAAGCATGAACAGAATAGTCCTTACCCTCCCTAGTGTAAAATACCGAAATGCTACCTGCCTTACTGTATTATATGTCTTCATGTATAGCTATCAGCGGCTAGGGGTTAACAGTGTACTCATTGGGCCTTACCTTCTGCATCCATGGGTGGCTAGGGGGCGTAAAGGGTGAAACTAAATCGCTCGTACCTAAGCATGTACTTAACTAAAAACTAAGCATATTACCTGCATGTAACTTATAATTCTAGTGCTCAGCTATATTCCTGTATAATTTACGGATGTCTCATAAGAATCTTAATCTATACAATAACCTGCATGATTTAAACGTGACCATATATATATAAAAAATAGTGCATCGTACTACCACACCCTAATGTTTCCTATGCAATGTACTCTTATCTTGCAATATGCATGTGGACTGCCTTTGGGGTACCATGTGCCTGTATGTTACCATCTTATGCACTACAAAAATAAAGAATTAAAAAAAAAAAAAAAAAAACGAAAATAGTGTTAATGGATAGATATGCATAGCGGAAGCACACCACGCACCGCATTGTGCGAATGTCGTAATTCGTTTTTAATTGTTCTCAATCTGCACAAAAACAATATGCAATGCTTTCCTGTTCACAAAAATGTTATGCTATGCCTGATATTCGGTTTGCACCTGCTGTTGTAGCAGAGCAAATCTGTATGTTTAACTTATGCACCAATAAAATAAAGAATTAAAAAAATAAAAATAAAAAAAGGAACATTCCAGGTATACTTTGGGCACCAACACAATTTAAGTGCATTTGATTGGTTGTGTTGGCTCTTAAGTTGTGTTAGTACCTATGGTGTCTTTTTTTTTTTTTTTAGCAGTGACTCAAATTATTTGCCCCATATGTTTATAATATTAGTCCAGTGGTCCATTCTACAGTTGTTATATAATAAGTTCTAATTAATAACATTTGCCAAACTCCCTTAACAGAAAAAAAATATATATTAATGGAATATGCAAACAGTAGTTATGTATAAGAAAAGTAACACAAAACAAGTATAACAACCTTTTAACTATAGTCAGATGTGTCCCAGATGTACCTAATCAGGTTACTGTTTGTGTGATTTTCTAGTTAGTTGATTCTGTTGGAAAAGGGGTTTCAAAGTACCAGTCTGACAGACATTTCTAGCCCCCTAAATACGTTCATGTGGCCTGCAGCCACACATCCACTTTTGACTGGGCCACATTTTTAAAGTGTCTGGATGGAAAATCTGTGAATAGGCTGACTGCTGCACACAGCATAGGAAAGTAGCCTATACCTAGATCTCAGCTATGCTATGGGTATTGGGAGGGAGGAAACTGGTGTGGGTGGGTGTGTATGGCAGTGTGTATTTGCGTGTGTATGGAAGTGTTTGGCTGGCTGTGTGTATGGAAGTGTGTAGCTGTCTGACTGTGTATTTGCGTGACTGTGTAGCTCTATATATGGAAGTGTGCGGTTATTTTTCTATGTATACTGGAATGTGTAGCTGTCTGTGTCTGTGTGTATGAGATTGTGTATCTTCATGTGTATTTGTCTTGGAGCACAGATCTGTGAGCACACAGGAAACTGTAACCTTCTTGACTTTGACTTGCGTTGACTTTGTGATCCCGAGTTAGTCATCCCTATAAAGGGTCTCAAAGAGATATTGGGTGATGGCCAAAAACGTAAATCAGATTCTTCCCTGTGTCCAGCGGATCTCCACTGCTCTGGATAAGGAAGTGCTGATAACGTAAGCAGTAATCTGCTTAACTGCATCCAATGAGGAACCACTAAACGACATGGGGAACTATTTTTTGGGCCTCAATTAAGGGCATTTAAACCACTGGTATAGAGGTTGACAGCTTGTTTTACCTGTCATTTTATCAGGCCTCTGAACAGTCCCAATTGCGGTGGAACAGTTTTCTGCTTTAAAGACCAGGATACAATCCCTAGACAGCGTAGCACAAGTGCATTATTGGACGCACTCACTCTATGCTCGGGACACTAGGACCCTCCAGCGCTAAAACATTGTTCTCTGCGGTGTCCACCCTTAGTGAGCTGGCCTGCTTGAAAGGCAGGCAGCCTGGCATGCATTAATACCAGGCTAACATGCCTCCTTTCCGGCTGGATCTGTTTCTTTGGGAGTTGTTAGTGGCACAATTCCTGTTACTGGCCCACCCCCTTTAGCCCATCCACCAGCACCTTTCTTCATGGGACAATAGAGTTGGGGTGTGGGGAAGTATGTATCATGGTTATTTGGGCAAATTAGGAGTAACTTAGGATAGTGGAATTCACTTTGTAACTCCAACTCGGAAAATCTTATTCCTTTAATATACTGTAATACTTCACCTACATTTTTTTAAACTTATGCTATGCCATTAAATGTATATATATATATATATATATATATATATATATATGTATGTTCTCTGCCATTTAGGAGTTAAATCACTTTGTTATGCAGCCCTAGTCACACCTCCCTGCATGTGATTTACACAGCCTTCCTAAATACTTCCTGTAAAGAGAGATCTTATGTTTACACTTCCTTTTTTGCACAGTCTGTTTAATTTAGAATTTTTTACCTCCTGTTCACCCTCTGTGTGTGTGTAAAGTGACAGGTAGTCCCTTTCTCCCAGCACTCTGTACACATATTAAGGAGACCTGGTCCAGCTGCCAAAAGGGCTGCAACACCAGACCAGCCTCTGATGTTACCTGCCAGTCTGTCAGGTTTGCCTGGTGTATAGGCTTCCCAAAGGGCACTCAATGCATGCTTGCTCCCAGCGGCGGTATGGCCACAGTGTGCTTCCGCGCTGCATTATTTTCTCATAGAGCACGGTAAAGTAAGAATAAACTTACCTGGAATCCAGCGCCAGACGAAGCTCCCCGAGCTGGTTTCCACAACCCAATGGATGTCTGCCTCCCTCGTGAGGTCCATGCTTCGAGGTAAATGCTTCTCATAGAGAACAGAGTTCTGGGCTGCCCAAGTCACATAGGCCGTGGGTACAAATAGCCCCCAGCACAATAGTGCAAATATATCTGTATGTGAAGTGTTTTAGGCAGAAAAGCTGCACATATAGACTCCTACCACCATAACCATTTTTAAAAGCAGAAGTGGTCATGGTATTTGGAATAAACATTTAAGGTTCCAGAATAGCAGGCAACAGAGGTTTAATACCAGGCCGTCATGAAACAAGAAATACATTCTATTGTAGATGAGGATAATCTTGCCTTAGGCATATAACTGAAATATCACAATAAGATCAGGTATCAGGTAAACATTTACCTATACAATGTAATAATACTCCTATCTCAACCAGCACTTCAGGACAGTTCAACATGTGTAAGAAGTTGTTTTTGTTTTGTTTTTTTACTTAAATGTAACTTTTTCAAATTTCCACATAGCTTTTTCTTGCAGACAGCTTGCACCAACCTGTTCACAAGGCATACAAAGGGACATGTGATCTAGAACATTTATACATAAACAATCATATTCTCATACTATTATTGAAATAGTTTATTTCTGTTGGCTACATGGGAATCTGAATACCAATAACTGAAATTGAAAAAACTAATACTCACATCGCATTTCCAAAGTAGCAAATTTGAGACTTGGAAGTCAGGCAATGACAGTCTTGCTAAATGAATCTTGCACACTCACCTGATCCACTTGGGAATTAACATCTTCATAACAGTGATCCTGAGAGTAAACTTCATATTCCTTCCTGTTCATGTACATGCTTTTTCTTGTAGATAAACGAATGAACAGTATGGACCGTTAAAAATAAAAATAAACAAGTAGTCCCCTCTCACAGATTTACTATAAATCTAGGACCCCACGAGCAGCTACAGTATTTGCCTGTCCCATCTGTAGGACAGATGGTACCTTGATTATTCTCTTGATTTGCTGTTTGGGGAGGGGCCTCTGCAGTGTCCCCAGGTACCTAGGTGGCGTGTTGAAACCTTGGAGGCAACTGCCGTGTAATTTCTTGTGTGTACCAAATAGGTACAAATTGAGGGCTCTCTGGCTTAGAATGCTGCGGTGTTCTGATTTTTCTTTATCAGAAATCACTAACCCAGGAGGCAGTGAAAAGGACTGGGTTGGTCAAAGCAGTTGGTGGAACACATGTACAGGTTGCATATATGTTCCACCAAATACCAGGTCCACTACTGTGCATGCACACTCTGGGATCTGGAGCTTGGCACCAAACTTCTAATTGCTATTTAGACGCTACAGGGTGAGAGTAAGGTCTAAAGGCCTTTTAAAGGTTAAGATTTATTTATTTATTTATTTATTTTTGAAAATCAAGTTTTTATTAATAGAAAAGTAGGGACAATGGTGAGCTCGCAGGCCCCCAAGAAACAGTCAGTGAAATAATGCAGTAGATTAATATCTTTACAGATAACATGGTTGCGTACAGGTGTAAACGAGATTTTGTTCTATTGCTTCGATACTTAACCAATAACATTGTGTAAAGTGTTCCTGTTCTATAGGGTGAGGTTCAAAGGATCTGAGCGTCAATATGTTTTGGGACTGAGAGCGTCCGAGTATTTTAGGATTAAGTGAGCATAATAGCAGTCATAGGTATACAACAAGTGTGGTTCCGTGGTCGCAGTACATTCCCAAACCGTCGTCTATGAGGGTATGTCGTACAGATCAATTTGAAGGAGAAGGGTGATCTAACTAGAGATCGTGTGGAGGAGTGAGTAGTGTTGGGGTGTTGTTAGGTGTATTGTGTAGGGACAGGGAAAGTAGTGGGGGGGGGGCGATCAGTGCGGATCGAAGCCGTTGTGTAGTCAGTGTCCCCCTATCTCGTTTCATACCATTATGTAGTGGCTTCGCTCTTAGGACAGTTGTGTCCCCCACCATGCAGTGGGCATAGGTGGTTAATCGTAGGGAGCCTATTACAGTATCTAGTTTGGTAGTTGTTATATGGCCGGGAGGGGTGGTCGTCATCCAGGCAGATGTTCTAACTAGATTCCCGTGGTTGTGTTGCGGCATGACGGGGGTAAAGAGTGAGGAAGTTTGCCTGTTACTTGCCTGGTTCAGTGTAATCGTGGACCTAACTTGTTCATGGTTTTCTGGGAGGAGGTGATGTAGGAGTCTGGCGTGTGTATGTTGTGGTGTCTCGGGGTTGCTGCACACATCCTAAGACCCTACCACAAAGCTGTCCCATAAGTGGTGTAGAGTCCCCGGTGGTGTCTGTGCGGGGTGCCCTTCGTTGTGGTCTCTGTGGGGGCGTGGTTGTCATCTCTAAAAGTCTTCCCGTGGCTGTGGTAGAGTGAAGTCTAGGGTTGTCACTGTAGGGAGTGGAGGTTTATGTGCTCGTCCAGTCGGTAGGGATGTGTTCGTCTCTCGACCGTTTTGTGGTATGTATGCGGTATGTTAGCGTCTCAATCTGAATGAGCGGGTGTGAAATAGTGGTCTCGGGGCGTAATGCGTGTATCGTGGGTGCTGCGGACGTGTTACTGTCCCACGACCCGTCTACCTCCCGGACCCCCCCTATGGCCGTGCACGGTAGGTATACCACGGTGACCAGGCTTCAGCAAATTGTGTCTCCCTGCCCGTCAGTTCCGCTTTTAGAGCTTCGGCTGACCTGATGTCCTCGACTCTGTGGATCCATTCCTCCCGTGTGGGTATGCCTGTTTTCTTCCAATATACTGGTATGAGCGATTTGGCTGCGTTGAGTAGGTGACGCATGATAGACTTCTTGTAGGTGGACACCGGTTGTGGGGAGATGTGTAATAAAGCTAATTCTTCCGACCAATCAAGGTCATCCCCCAGGATCAGTTGAATGTCGGATTTGGTTCGATCCCAGTAGGGAACAATATGTCTACAATCCCACCATATGTGTTGCATGGTTCCCCTATCCTCTTGGCATCTCCAGCATGTTGGTGGTGTAGTGTGGAAAATCCTATGTAGTAACACCGGAGTGCGGTACCACATGGAAAGTAACTTATAATTCACCTCCTGGTAGTGGGAGCTAGAGGAGCTTTTATGCTGCCATATCAAGGCCTTGTCCCATTGTGTCGGCGTAAAGGTCTTGTCCATGGCTCGTTCCCAGTGTCGTTTAAAGGTGTTATTTTACAGGTCGGGGCTGGTTAGTAGATGTTGGTAGAGTTTCAAAATAGCATTCTCTAATGGGGTGCCATGAGTGCATAACTTCTCGTACCATGTTAGGTCTCTGTGGAGCTTATCTTTGTGTGGGAGTGAGTCATAGTAGTGCTTTAGTTGCATGTACCGAAAGACCGTCATATGTGAGCGCGGTCGTGTGTCTAGTAATGATTCTAAGGATTTCAGGTTGCCGCCCCTAGTAACTTTATAGATTGGGATGTAGTCCGCCTCGCCCAGGAAGGACCAGGCGTTCGGTGGCAATCCTCCACCTATGTCGGGGTTATGAGCGATTGGTAACAAGGGGCAGGGGGTAGGGGAGATTTGTGTTGTTTCCCTGAGGGTCTCCCATGTGAGGAGGGTTTGTGTGATTGGATCGCCATCTACACTTCTGTTGGCTCTCGTCGCTCGTCTCCTCCAGATCGCCGCTTTCAGGTTTGTGTCCCCACCTTCTCGGTCCAGGAGTACCCATTGTTTGGTCGTCTCTGTTTCATGCCACTCCAGAATCCTCTGTAGCGTTGCTGCCTGGTGAAATTTTTTGAAGTCGGGAAGTGCTAAGCCCCCCCTGTGTCTAGGCATGCATAGTATGTTGTGGCGTATCCTGGACCTCTCCCCTCTCCATACGTATTTGATAACCGCTGATTTTAGGGACGAAAAGAATTTGGCCGGTAGGGCTATCGGTATAGTCTGGAACAAGTATAGGGCCCTCGGAAGAATGTTCATTTTAAGGACTGCTATTCTGCCGTGCCACGAGATGTGTGGGTGGGACCATCTTTTTAAGTCGGTTTCAATGCTCGACAGTAGCTTCGCGAAGTTGCGCGGGTATATGTCCCGGTGGTTCGTAGTGATCCAGATGCCCAGATATTTCATCGCATCCGTGCACCACCGGAATGGGAATAGGGAGCCGAGGGCTGAGTATTCCGCCGTGGGCATGGTGATGTTTAGTGCTTCGCATTTCGCCAGGTTGAGCTTGAACCCCGAGATTCGGCCGAATCTGTCCATCATCCGAGAGCACACATGGCAATGTTATCCGAGGTTGTGAGATAAAGAACAATAGGTCGTCCGCGTATGCGGCCACCTTATGTGCTGTGCCTTGCCAGGTGTAGCCGTGGATGTCTGGACAGTCCCGGATCGCCTGTAGGAGTGGTTCCAGTGCGAGTGCAAACAGGAGTGGTGATAGGGGGCAGCCCTGTCTGGTTCCGTTCGCGATACCGAAGCTAGCCGTCAGTGCTCCGTTGACCCGAACTGCCGCTCTCGGCTTACTGTATAAGGCAGTAATCCACGTCATGGTCCTCTGACCAATGCCCAGGGATCGAAGTGTTTGAAACATGTAGTCCCAGTTGACCCGGTCAAATGCCTTCTCGGCGTCCGTGGACAGTAGAAGGAGCTGTTTCTGAAATTTCTGTGCATGGTGTTGAATGGAGAATAGACGTAATGTGCTGTCTCGCGCTTCCCGACCCGGGATGAACCCTGTTTGGTCTGCGTGAACCAGGCTCGGTAGTGTCCTTTGGAGTCTAGTTGCCAATACTTTCGTTAGGAGCTTCGTATCTACATTCAGTAGAGAAATTGGGCGATAACTACCGCATTGTTCCGGGTCTTTGCCGGGTTTGAGCAGGACTGTGATTGTTGCTGTCAGGGATTCCGTGCCGAAGCTGCCTCCTTCCGCGACTTTGTTGACTGCTTTCATCAGCCATGGCAAGAGTGTCACGGCGAAGTGTTTATAATACCCCGTAGAAAACCCATCTGGTCCTGGTGCTCGTCCGGTTTTCGTGCCTTTCAGCGCTGCTGCCAGGTCTTCTATAGTGATCGGCTCATCTAGTGTAGCTGCTGCCTCAGGGTTCAGCCGTTTTCGCACATTACTCTCCAGGTACGCTCTAATGAGCGTCGATGATTCTCTTCTGCGTGCCGGACTCTCCGAGGTGCGAAGGTTATAGAGAGCATTGTAGTATTCCCGGAATTCATTTGCTATATCTTCTGGGTACGGGGATGTATTGCCCTTTGCTAGACGTAACTTTCTCACCTGAGTGCGGGGTGTGTCTCCTTTCAAAAGACAGGCGAGAAACTTCCCACCTTTATTTGCATGGGTATAGAAAAATGTTTTGGATCTCTGGAGCGAGCGATGGTATCTTTGTGTGAGTAGGGTCTGCAAAGTTCGCCTGGCTTCTGTCAGTGCATCGTAGGTCGCGGATAGCTGGGAGCGTTTGTGTTGCAGTTCGAGGCGTGTGATGGATTTGTACGCGTCCGCCATCGTGTTGGTCAGGTCTTTCCGTTTGCGCGTTGCGATACTGATTAGTGTACCACGAATCACACTCTTGTGGGCTTCCCACACCGTTACCGGGGACATCTCATCCCTTCCGTTTTCGGCGAAATAAGTTTCCAGTGCCCGTGAGATTTCCCCCCTCACCCCAACGTCTTGGAGTAGGGATTCATTCAGGCGCCATGTCCATGTCGCCGGCTTAAATAGTGGAGATTCCAGCTCCACCCGGACTGAACCATGATCCGACCATGTGGCCGGTTCTATGGTGGCCGTCCGTAGACGGGAGAGTCCTTCTTGTTTGACGAATACGTAGTCTATTCGGGAGTATCGGTTGTGTATCACCGAATAGTGTGTGTAATCTTTGACGGAAGGGTGAGTCGTTCTCCAGCAGTCCACTAATGTCAATTTGTCCAAAGATTTGCGAATGGACCTGATGCGGGATTGAGATAGGCAACTGTGGCCAGTAGATGAGTCCATGAGAGGATCTAAGGGGGCGTTAAAATCCCCCCCCACTATTAACGCCCCTTCCGAGAATCCGTGGAGCTTGTCCAGTGTCCCACGTAGGAATTGCATTTGTTTCGAGTTGGGGGCATATATGGTTGCAAGGGTGTACAGCCTGTCGGCTATTATACCTTTCAGGAAGAGGTAGCGTCCTTGTTCGTCAGCCATTCTATCCAGCTCCTGAAAGCCTAGGTTCGCAGCAAGTAGGATCGCGACCCCCGCTCGGCGTGCCGTCGGATGGTTGTTGCAATAGCTCACTGGATAGAGGGTGCTCCTAAGTTTGGGAGCCGCATTCTCCTTGAAGTGGGTCTCCTGTAGCATTGCTATCGAAATGTGTTTCTGTCGCAGGGATCGTAGTAGGTGGGAGCGGCGTTCAGGGATATTCAGGCCCCTGCAATTGAGGGTCATGACGGACAGGGGTGCACGGCTGTATGCCATAGTGCCTACGTGTTCCCTCGTTGCGGTCCTCAGTTGGAGGGTCCGGGTGAGACGGGCAGTCGGGAAAGCAACGCCAGCTAGTGGTGTCTGATATGTGACTATGAGGTATACTGTCCTATGTGTCTAGGTTAGTTCTGAGTACAGTTAGGGGGACAGGGATCCCGCGTGTCTTGTTTTGTGACCGGTTCTCGGGGGAATGTCTCCACCTGTTATCTTTGCCTGGCTAGGATGTGTGCAGCCGCCACCAGTGGTAGTGTGGGCGAGAGTGAATTTTTTGTGGGTGTGTGTGGGAGTGAATGTGGGGGATGTTCGTAGTGAGGGTCAGTGGGGTGGATGAGGGAGTATAGGGTAAAATCTAGGGTGAAATAAAATAAGGGTGAGCCAGAGGTGCTCTTCCTTAGGGGAGCGTCCCCAGCGGGGGAGGGTACCCCGCAATCTCCTAGAAGAGGAGAGTCACTTGCGCCAGTGATAGTGTAGAGCGGTGGTTGGATTTCAATCCAGGATTTGTGTGTCCTGAGTGTTATAGATGAGTCAGGTTCCAGTCCGATACGCTCCGTCCAGTGCCCTGCCCTAGTGTGTAGTCGTGGGAAAGTCAATCATATGGGGGATCAAACAGTATTATAGCATGTTAAACTCTGTGGGTATATGCAGTTACAATATCAGCAATAACAACAACAACATTATCAACCGGTAGCACCCCTTACCCACCCCCTCCGTAGAAGCCACCCCCCGGGTAGTCTATCCAGCTCCCCACCCCCCGGGCTGACCCCCATAGCCTGTGCCCCGGTATCCCGCCCTGTGGAGTTAACTGTGAGTTGCGAGTATGTTATCCCAGTCCCGAGTTATGTGTGTTTCTTGCTGGGAACCCTACATGGGTGGATTCCATGTGTCCTTCACCTGGCACCCGCTGAATGTATGTCACTCTCTACAATTCCCATGGCGGTGATCAAGTTATTTGCACCCACCAGCCCCTAAATCATCGTTAACTGTCCGTTTATCCAACTCTGTACCCAGTCTGGTGCCCCCATTCAGAGAGCATGAGATGCATATCAGCAGTAGTAGTTATGATGAACATATAAACATATAAAGAGATAGGATAGCAAAACATATACACGATAATACGGTATTTGTGGGTACTTAGCAGTTGTGGGAAGTCTCTGGGCCCAGTTGCTGAAAATGTCGTACAGTTCTGTTACAGCAACGGTGTTGAAGGCTGTTCCATGCGTGGCAGTGTCCCGTGTGTAAACAACGAAAAGGAGGGCAATAGTAGCAACTACTGTGCAGGAACTAGGCAATCCATGACCCCTCACCCCCCCCCGCATCTCATCCCACCCCAACATGGGTATCCCCGTGGGCCCTTGCAAACGTTTCTGGAGGGAGGGTCTGGGTTTCTTGGGCTGCAGAGGGACATAAATAGCGGGGCCGTCGGTGCATCGTGTGGGAGGGAGTCAGTGCCAGACAAGTTCACAGTTCCGGAGAGACAGTTTTTCCAACACTAGGCAGGTGGCACCAGAGGTGTATTTGCGGCAGGGTTCGGGCAGTACAGGTCTATTGACAGCGTTAGTCCAATGTCGTGTAGTGACCCCGTACAAGCGTCAGCGAGGTTTGCAATTCCGGGTAAGTGGGCCTTGCGACACTACGGGGTAAGGGTCGCCCTAGGGTGTGTGGGGTGGGGACCATCCGGTGGGACAGCGTTATCGCTGGTGGTCGTTATTCCTGTCCCCCGTCTCGCTTCTCGGCGGTGGTGGGGTAGTTCCAGTGGGGACCGACCCCTGCGTCGGCGTGATGCTCGTTGTGGCCTCGGGCCCGCCTCCAGCGGACCCAGCACCCAATCCGGTACGGTCACATGTGGTAGGCCGAGATCCTCCAAGAACTTGGGGACCTCTTCCGGCCAGTGAATCGCTATCCACCCGTTCTGGTGTCTCGCCATGAGGGCAAATGGGAAGCCCCATTTGTACGCAATGTTGCGGTCTCTAAGGAGTGTGGTGATGGGTCTTAGCGCCCTTCTAGCCTCCAGGGTCACTGGGGACAGATCATTAAATAAAGATACATGAGCCCCCTTGTATTCCCATGTGTGTTGGGATCTGGCCGCCCTCATGATGGCGTCCTTGACAGCAAATGAGTGCAAACAGCAGATAATGTCCCTTGGGCTGTCCTCTAAGGAGCGGGACCTGAGTGCCCTGTGCGCTCTGTCATACCTGATCTCCATGGTGTTGTTGTCGGGTAAAATCAGGCGGAACAGGGCCGTCAGCTCGGATTCAACCTGCTCCTCGCCCTCTGCTTCTGGCAGGCCGCGCACCCGTATGTTGCAGCGGCGCCCGCGGTTGTCCAGATCCTCTGTTGTTCTCCGAAGTTGTAGGAGCAGGCTTCCCTGCCGGGCCACGGCTGTGTCTGTGGCGATCAGTCTAGTGTTCAGGGCCTCATGGGAGCGCTCCAGACCTTGCACGCGGGTACCTTGTGCCGCTACTTCTGCTCTAATGCCGGCTATTTCAGCCCGTAGGGCGTCCTGGATGGTTGTGGTTTGTATCAGCAGGTCTGCCTTGGTGACCATGTTGGCCGCGAGGGCGCGGATTTCGTCCATGACCCCGTCCAGAGTGGAGGAAGACGGAGCTCCAGGTGTGGATGAGGCAGACGCCATTTTGGGGCCTCCGGTCTCTCTGCGTGAGTCCGCCGGAGTGGACAAAATCGTCCATCGGGCCCACCGGTTGTTGTGTCTGGGGTCCCCTGGGGGTTCTTGGAGGGTCACCCCTACGATTTCTTCCCATCAGGAGCAGTTTTGGCCGATTAGAAGGGCTGTGTAGGGACCGGTGGAGCGGAGCTCGTAGCTTAAGCGTCCATCCTGGTCGGCATCCAAGCCACGCCCCCAAGATTTATTGTGTTTACTTTTTAAATGTACTTTTCTTTGTTTTATTAGGTTTCAAGGGGTTTCCCTGATAAGCTCTAGGATGGAAGTTCCAGTGACTCCAATTCTGATTTTAATTTTAGGGGTTTTCCTGAGGTGAAAATTCACAGATTTATTTAAGAAGTGGCCAAATTGCTGGAAGAAGAAGAACCTAAAAAGTAAAGGAGACAGAGGCTTTCTATGCCCTTGCAGCTGTTAAATATGATAAAGAGAGAATGGAAAAATCCCGTAAAATGTCCTTTCATTTCCAAGCATTTTAAATAAGATACCTTGGAATGGGAGCTCACCCCTAAAGTACATGTGCCAATTGCTCAGCTAGCAAAACCTGTCACCTTGCCAATTGGAGAAACTGTTAGTCTTCGCTTTCCAATGTACAAGAGAGCCAAAACTTCATGTAAAAGTGTTTTCCAGATATCTACTTATTAATTTAAAGCTTTGATTTCTTCTGTACTGTGAGCACAGAAAATGTAGTTATTAGACTCACTGTATTGCTAGTGAATCTTCAGTGGATTCCTTTTATTTCATAACACAAAAGATGGTTTAAAATTGCCAGCTAAAACATGGGCCTCAAACTTTAGTTTTCCTAAAAAATGTTTGAAGAGTGTGTCCTCTTTTTTCATTTTAGAAAAAGTGTAGATTTCAATAGAAATTAACACTTTAATAAATTATACTGGTTACATTCCCTTGGCTTTCATGCAGACAACATATCTTGTTACTTGATGGTTTGGTTAGCTCAGTGGAGCTAAACTCACTTTTTAGATATACCTCCAGTGATAAAATAATTAAATGCATCATGTTTTCATTAGGGGTATATCTACAAAAAGGTGATTTTTATTTAATTAGTATTTGGGCAGTGGAGTGTCACTTTAATAATAACAGATGAATGATACCAAGAAAGCATTACCACAAGACAGAAAGACCAGATTGAAGAGAACATATGTTTTCAAACCGCATAGATTTTCATGTTATAGAGAGGATAGGTTTTGTTCTTACTGTAAATATAATAGACAAAAATGCTATTGGGTAGTCTGTAATTGGACAGATAGTCGGGGCGGGGTTAGAATGAAGGATTTGCAAAGGCAGCAGACAAGAGAACTGCATGTTTTGCAAGCTGTCTTTAGATATACCCCCAATGATAAAATACTTAATTAAATGCATAATTTAATTACATGTTTTCCTATGAGAAAGCATTGGGTAGGCTGAAATCGTGAAGTTTGATGATTTCCACCACTGCGAGACCGGCTTGACGTTGGGAAAAAAGGTGAGTATAAGCACTATTCACATTTGACCTGAGGGGTGCCAGTAACCTAAGCAGACACACTCACTGACAGACACAAACACATCCACTGACAGACACAGACAAACACATTTGTGGCGGACCACTCGGTAAGGGACTCGAATGTCACTGCTAAGGCTGCCCTTTCCCCTTCGAAGTATCCTATTCAGCACAGTGGTCGGTGATTATAGCTCGCAGGATAGCAGTAGAGTATAGCAGTGTTATAGCCTTTTTTCCCCATACATTAGTCGAGACTTAATGCTGGGAGAACTGGTTTTATTAAGCTCAGCACGGTCATTTATACACCGACCCCCAGCATGGCGTTCCTATTCACAGTACATTGATCCAGATCTGGTGCCTCTGTCTACGGAAGATAATTAGTTTAGCGAGCAGCAACTGAATTATCTCCCGAATACAGAGAGCACAACACAAAACACTCCAAAACATAATAAAAACATACAGTACCCCCCACACATTATACATCCCTCGATAGCTCTGATTCAAGTGCCCATGTTGGCAAAATAGCGCCTGGAATAATGAAGAAATAACAAAATGCCACAGGGGTAAAATTTTGACTGGTTGCACATGTGGTTCATGCCCAAAAGAGTTCAAGAACAATTAGGGCTGCAGCCAGTTAAATATCGGGAGCTCCTGTGGACAAAATAAGTGGTGCTCCCCCAGGCTCCAAGGGAGCAATTATGGCACATAGTCTGAGACACCTTCCTTCCAAGAAGCCCTCTTGTAGGTGGTAGGGCAAAGTGGAGGAAAACCGGAGTGAAAGTTGGCTGGGCGTTAAGGCTAGCCACGGCCAGACCGGAGTTTCAGAAGAGTACATAAGTCCCGCTGAAGTCTTTGTGGCTTCTGGTCTCCGGCTGTAGTCAGGAAAAAGGGCGCTCTTCGTCTGTTAGCCTGGAGGGGAAGGTGATTTGAGCCAGGGGTAGTGACAATAGTATGTTAATAAAAATATGGAATAAAACAAGTGACTGGGCGTTCTGTCACAACATTCAATGACAGACACACCCTCACTGACAGACACACACACGCACTAAATCTACAACACACACTTTTTTTTTTTAAATTCTTTATTTTTGTTGCGCAGGTGGGTACAGAAATATTGACGAACGCCACAACAGCGTACATGTGCATTTCAACGTGTTAAACAGTGGCAGCGATATGTGCGCATTTTTAGATTTTTAGGTACAGGCTTTTCCATGTGCCATAGTTGTGTTCATATATACGTATACATGCTTAGTATTGGCGTGAGTGTATGTACGTTTTTATAACATAAACAAACTAGACAATTACGTGCTGAACATTACTAGTGGGTTATTACGTTGCTAAAGATTACTGTCGTATAGTATTAATAACAGTTGCACATCTATCATATTATGGTGACAAACAAGTGATCATGACATAATGCTAGGCGTCAGTAGGAAGGAGAGTCTCTATAGCTTAAGAATCAGGCTGTCTTTACTGACGTGTGTGCTCTATGCTCTGTGTGAGTGAACTAGTATAATTGTGATGGCATGAAACACAATGACAGGCTATGGACTTGCATAAAGTTTGACATTCTATGCGCCTCTATATTAGGGATAAGCGTGGTGTCACGTTCGCTGCTTGACGTGGGTGCCTGTGTCCTAATATTTACTGGTGTGGCTCACTAAAGCATGTTCCATGTCTAGTATATTATGTGGATCATGTTGTCCTCTCTCAGGCAGTATGCCTGGCTGAGCATGGTTGCAGTCAGTGCTAGGGCTAATATTAACAAGCAAAAGCAAAAGTCTATGTCCATGGGTATATGCTTATTTACAGGAGTCCGCCATGTGTAGCAGGGTTCAGGGGTTGTCTGTGCCGGCATCATCACCGGAGCCGACCAGCAGGCGGTCCGGGTCCTCCGACCCGCTTACCCGATTCCCAGTCTGTGGGTATGTTGGTTACCGCTCTGCCTTGGACCTGTATGTGTGCCTCTTGATAGGTGCCATTGTGGTTTGCTCTGGGCTAATGTGGGTGTTCTCCATGCTTTGCTGTGGTTCTGCCTGGTTCTGTCTAGGTCAGTTCCCCAAGAGGCTCCCGAGCCGCCATTTTGGGGATAGTGAGGTTGTAGTTGCGGTCTGCCAACTCTGGCTGTCATCCTTTGCCTCGCATGTGTATGCTTCTGGGTGGGTGATTTTGGAGGCTTGATGTTCCACCTCCGGGTTCTAAGCCTGGGAGGATGGTAACGGGCTTTGGGTTTTACCGGACCCGGCTTTCCCTTTGCTGGCTTTGAATTTTTGGTTCCTCTTGGTGGTTTCTGTTGGTCGCCCATGGAGTGGTTTAGCTTGACCGGGTGTGAGTTTCTGTGCTCCACTTGTCCTTGTGTCGCTGCTAGGTTATGATCCCTTCTGCTCTGCAGCTTTTGCCAGAAGCTGCGAAAGAGTTTGTCCAGGCGCTGTTCCAGTGGCAGTTGCAGGCTGTATGGCACTGCCGCCGCCATCTTGGCTTCTTTGGCGCTGCTATGTGTGTGCATCAGGGGCTTGCTAGTGATTAAATTCCGCTTGTAGCTGGTGTGTGCCGGGATGACGGGGTGTCCAGGCTCTTTTGCATTTCCAGCCAGTCTGGTAGCCGGGAGATCCGCTGCGTCTCCCACACTCACCCCCGACTGTAGGCCGCAATTCACTGACGGGCTTAGTTTGTCCGATTGGGCTCAGAGTCCACCCGTTTCGTGAACCGGGGTGTCGCCTGTCCTCCCCTGAGTTAGATCTGCTTAGTCGTCGTGGAAAGGTAACAATATTGTCGCCTTCATTGGGTTCTCGGTCGGAGCGCGCGGTTCATGCGGCCATGCTGCTTGGCGGTCAGACCCCGCCCCCCCAACACACACATTTTTTAATTATGCAGCCTCTCTACCTTTCCCTGGGGACCTTTGCTCAGCTCTTCTTGCTCCATGAGCCGCCTGCCAGTCCGCCCGTTCGCTAAGTCAAACAAGCGGTTTCTGAATATTATAACAAATCTATTATTTCTGCTTGGAAATGTCCTCCTATAAGAAAAAAGAAGCTATCTAAGTAGAACCATGAAACTTCTCTCTAACTTTAGAATATCTCAGAATCTGGCAAAGATTATTGGCCTAGTGCAACATCAATAATTTTGATTATTTGCTTCCGCGCACGGCGGTAGGGGGGTGTCGGTGGGGAGACGGGGCTAGGCGACGATACAGATCTCGTGGCCTACCTATCACACGAGACATACCAAATATTGGTCCCCTAGAGGTTACAGATACGGGCAATACGCCCCACACCTCATCCACGCTAAATGGGGAGACAAAAAGACACACCTAGACAAGATGAATAGACAAACCTACAGATACGCTTGAGAAACTTACACGAACAGGGATGACCTCCACACCTGAATGAGATACCACCCCACGCACCCGTAAAGGGTGGACGAGGCACAGCATACCTACACACTGCTAACGAGGATCATAGACCACACCACCTCTACAGATCTGCAGAGTTAGGGCAGACAGAAAATGGCTATTCCATTACAGGCCACACTTTAAGGAAGGATTGGTGAACGATTCAGTGCCCAAACTAGAACTTACCCTGACTCGACACAGTATGACTCAAGTGGTTAGCCACTGGACCGACGGGACACGAGACGTGAGCAAAACAGATAGACCAATGTCTAGTCTATGAACGTGTGCAGTGGCAGGAGGACCCCACACCCCCTCCCCCCCCACTCTCACACACACGTACAATACCTTCTTACTCTCCTCCCGGACATATCATACTCCGCACTATCCCCACCCCAACTGAACAAGACAAAACATATAACTGCATTTCTTACCCGCTACTCCAGGCACACTGGTCTCTGGCGACATTACCCTGAACTGGGGAAAAGACCCGGACATTACACTGAATAATAGAAACGGGAGTAAAACTAACACCAGAGAAGGGCGCTGACACGCCTCAACCACTCATAAATGCCATCACAAACCATGAGACCCTCAATTGCCTTCTCTCCTCCCCCACCACCACTAGTCTCGTACAACACTGGTATCATACCACGACACATGCATGCTACTTTGAATGAATCACCACACAATCCCAAATACTATTTCTCACTGCCAACATCGAAAATTCGTAATGTGTAAGGATATCGCATATATATCCACGCTCTTTAAGGACTTACAAATTCTGCTATACCCACAGTTTCATGATTACCAATAGACGTAAGTGTCCACACGAATTCATATACTATCAACACAAAGCTACCATTTGTATGAAACAATTACGGTTTTGTTTATTGTCACCGGATGTAAACTGATACTGGAAAGTAACAATGATTGTATACAAATATGTCCAACATACGTATATGCACTGTTTCTATGTTATTACTATTTTATATAACTATGTTGAGATGGGCCTGCGTGCCCAAAATGTGCTCCACTTTCTTGATAAAACCCAAATAAAAAGATTAACAAAAAAAAAAAAAAAAGAATTTTGATTATTTGGCTCCTTTAACTCTGCAGATCCTTAAATTCCTGCAGCATAGCTTTAAAATGGCTTAGTGTACCCCGCAATAAGAATTATCACACTATTCCAGGCGCTTACTAGCCACAATCCTGACTCCGGCCACAGCAAAGAAACTTGCCGCGGTGGAGATATACCGCCTACCTGTCACAGCAAGGGCCCCATAAAACACGTCCCGGGACGTCATCCTCAAATGTCCAACACTGCAGGACAAAATACAGATACTGTCGGCACTAAAAGGCAAAACACCCCTGGAGTTTGAGGGCGCGAACCTGAATTTCTTCCAAGACCTCACAAAAGCCACACTCGCCTGGCGCAAAACCTTCCACCCGCTCACCAGCGACTTGAGAGCTGCGGGCATCACTTACAGGTGGGGAACCAGTGGTTCCCTAGTAGTACACCAAAACGAAACCCAGCACACAGTCACCTCGATGGAGGATGCACCCAAGCTACTGGAGGCACTGGGAATGGCAACCCTGAAAGCTACCAATCCACCACAGAGACCAACGACGGACAACTGGGACCCGAAACGAGTTGTCCCATTTGTACCAAGGGCCAAAAACTCTCCAAGAAGGAATACGGACACTAAACAACCCCTAGGGACCAGTCCACAGCAAGACTCCTGAACCCACCCGAGGACATACATACGAGATACGGGCAAGACCCCCGTACAAGATACAGAACTGTTATACCACCCTTGTTCACTCTATATGTTCTTTTGTTCATCTATCTATACATGTATAACCCTACGTAGCCTTTCTGGCTCTCTCACTATCAGCTTGCAAAGCCACACAACTTTAGATGTCAATGCACGCGCAGCATAGGTTCAACCCGACTAGCCTGCGCATGAGGCAAAACAAACACACGGCACGGAATACCCACCCTACAATGAAAAGTGGCGACACTCACACTCTCCTACCCCCCCCCCCGCAGCTCCCTTGGTCAGGAGCAAGCACACCATAGGTAAAGGGCACACCCACCACCGCCACACTCAGAGACACAAGATAGCCAGAGCTCTCTATGCTCTCCCAGTCTCAAATCCCCACCTACACACCCTAGGGATTAGGGAAACACACTCCAAAAACGCAGACTCAACGACCAGGACGGGGACACTCGACACACAAGATAACCAAGGGATAGCCCTTACCTACCTACAATCCTAAACATACCTTACACCAAGCTTGAAACACACAGCACGAACACACAATCCAAGCACGCAATCCCAACCTGCACACAGCTTGCTTAAAAACATATAAAAAAGTGCTTAATCCAGAAAGTTAGACAACTACTTGATTATGCTTGTTTACCTCTTTATTGATGACAATTGTTGCCGCATCACAAACGTTTCCTTGTAATACCATGCATGCAAAAATAAAGAATTTTTTAAAAAAAATGGCTTAGTGTATCTACAAGTGCAAACATATGCACTTTATTCTCAAAAAAACCTTCTCTAATTCATAGATTCTTCAAAACTATTTGGTTAGTTCAGCCACCTCCTAAGAATATCATTTTATTCCAGGATCTAAACATTTCCCTTAGTACTTTGGGTGGTAAACATTTCAAACCTTTGGAACATTGTTCCTTTGCAAAGCTTTCTATGAAAACGGTCTTTCTAGTGGCAGTCATTTCAGCATAAAGAATTTATGAAAAATAAAATTTCTCTCCACCCTACACAATTTTCCTTTAAGACACAGTAGTCTTACATCTTCTTTCTGTTCCAAAGTTCTTAGAACCTCAGTTATCAATCAGGAAATCTCTCTTTCAACCAAAAGAAGTCTGTTTCCATTGTTTGGATGACAGGAGGACACTCTTATCTTACTTAGACCAAACTTTAATATTTAGAAAATTCTCTTTTTAAAAATTGACTATCTCTAGATGGATTTCCTCTACAAATAATAAAGCATAACTTTTATTGGGAAAAAACTACCTGGAAATAGTAAATTTTATTCTACTAGAGTGGTAGGAACATCTTTGGCAGAATTATCTCCAGCTACTCTAGACATGATTTGTAGAGGAGAAGCCACGTGGTCATCATTACATACCTTTTCTAAACAGTATTGGCAGGACATCTTGGCCTTCCAGACATAAGGTGCTACATGTAGCTGCTAAGAAGACTTTACAACCTTTTGTTTATGGTGAGTGAAGAGTTTATTTTTTGCTATATGCCTATTATACTGCTGCTAATGGATAGGAAAAACAGAACTTTGACTTACTATAAATTTTAGTGTTAGCGACACTATGAGTTCCCTCGCTGTTTATTAAAGTTTCTGTTTGGCAATGGATTTGGTGTTAGGTGTGTTTATTTTTTATTACTGAAGTTATTCAGTGGAGTTCGAAATTTATAGTAAATTTATGGGAGGTGGCTGCTTTTTTTTTTTTTTTTTCCTGTCCATGGAGAGGCTAAAACCCTACTGTACCGCCATAAATTTAAAAGAAAAATAATTAACAGTAAGTAAAATTTCTAAATTTAAAACTGTTGTTGTCTGAGCCGTTGGCCTCAACACTGGTTTTCCACTTCTGTTGCAGCCATATTGTTCATGAAGTCTTGTTTGATTCTGCCGTTTCATTTAAAAGTAGACATCACCTGGTCCTTTCTCTCCTTGATGCCCAGCAGAATTGACTTACATTTTTTGACCATGATGAGGCTACCACTGTTCGCAGCAAATCTGGAAACACATTTCTGTGGACACCTTTTTATAATTCCTGTTTGATATGGCTTCATTGTTCCCTAATATTTGTGTGCTTTATACTAATATCTCAATTGGAATTTGCCTTACAAATGTCCTTAAAATGTGCTTTTGGATACCTAATACCCTACTTCTCACTGGGCGTTTGTTTCAAAGTTTCTGTAGCACTTTCTGTTCGTTATTACTTATAATTCCTATGGTTGATTTTCCTATATACCCAGATCCATTACAGTTTATTAAACCATCCGGATCACCTATAGAATGGCTTATTACATAGTTTTATTAATTAAAATAATAATGGTTGTGTATGTATGTTGTTGGTGTGGTCAACACGCACAGATGAGATTTGTATAATCATTTTTTGTATGTCTTTTCATATCCCTTAAATGTGTTTTTGTACTGAAATTGAAAAAACTAAAACTTTTATAAAAAAAAAAAAAAAAAAAAAAAAGGAACATAGAAAATAATAATAATAATGGTTAACATGAGCACAGGACTTTCTACATATTTTTACTAAAAAAAAATCGGTGCCTCCTTTGCTATGTTTCACTACCCTGGAGAATGTTTTATTTGTATATTTATTCATGTTTTAAGTAAACTAGGTCTGCAGCTTCACCCGCAACGTTATTACATGCTTACCTGAGACACTACACTCTTCATCTTCATTATCTGCTTTTTTAGTACATCTACCTTCTTTTGAAATCCATTTTACTTCCAATAATGTGTATTTTTTTTTTAAATGCAACAAGGACCCTGTCCTATAGAGCAAAGGAAGAGTCAATGTGCATTTCGTATCCTGAAAAAAATTTTTTATTGGCAAAATGAACTACACAGACCCAAGAACAAAAATCCAAGGAACAAAATAGAAGTCAAGACTCGTAGAGTTCAAGAAAGAGTCAAAAGGTAAGCTGGAGTCATACACAGGAAACACAATCAGAAATCAGGTCTTCTAGGATATGCACAAACAAGACCGGTATGCTCAGACTTAAGGCAAAAAGAGAGCTGGATAGATTCTTTAGGTCTCATAACTCAACCACAGCACACAGAGCACGTTACGTATTTTATCTAGATTTTCTGTCAGTCTGGAAATTGGAGTGCTGATTTTTTACAGAGAGACTAGAAAAGGGAACAATAACTTCTCCTCAATTCTAGCCATCCATTGTATGACTACTGCCAGCCATTGTTTTCCAATCATCCTTTACTCAACCATCCTCTGACACCATCTCTGCAATTCCTCTCCTCCCCAGTAATCCCCTGTCGTACATTTGTGATAAAAATTATTCAACCTCCATTGAATATCAGGTTTATTGCTAAAATGTACAGACTTTTAGATGTTTGCAATGAAAAACATCAAACAAAGGCAACTGAAACAGCTCAACACAACCATTGCTTCACATGGTTTGAAGCCCCCAAATTAAACTGAAAATGCAACTTGCAATGACTTCTCAAGTATAAAAACTATTCAACTCCATGGCAAACATGTTTAGTACTAAGTTGAGCACCCTTTTGCTGTTATGACCAGGTGCAAATGAGATGCATAGTGAGATACCAGCTTGTGGCAGCGTTCCTGACTAATCCTAGCCCAGTGCTCATGAGCAACAGCCTCCACTTCAGTAATATTCTTGGGCTTGCGTGCTGCAGTCGCCTTCTACAAATCCCACCAGATACTTCTATGGGGTTTAAGTCAGGTGATTGTGATGGCCACTGTAGAATTTTCCAGGACTTCTTCTGCAACCAAGCCTTGGTGGAAACGAGGTGTGCTTGGGATTATTGACTTCTTGGAAGGTGCAATAATGGCCAAGCTTCAGCTTCCTCACAGACAGCATAACGTTTTCTCCTAGGGTTTCCTTATTCTTTAATGAATCCATCTTGCCTTGCACAGGCTACAGGTTTCTAGTGCCAGAGGATGCAAAGCAGCCCCAGATCATTACCGAACCACCACAATGCTTAACTGAAGGCAGAGTGTTCTTTTCAGCGTATGTTTCATTCTTCCTCCTACATACTGCTGATCCACTGGGCGGAAAAGTTTCATTTTTTTTTTTATCACTCCACGTTAAAGAATCTTTTAAACTTCTGCAACTTATTCATATGATTTTGAGCTGACTTTTCACGTACTTTTGGGTCAGTAGTGGTGTACGTCTTGGAGTTCTGGCATTGAAACCTTCTGCTTTTAGCACGAGTCTTACTGTGCTCACTGAAAGCTCAGTACCTGTTGCCACAACGTTTTGTGGTCACTCAAGGGTTTTTCACAACCTGCCTTCTCAGAAAACTGATTGCAGCCATTGATAGCTTCATTTTTCTGCCTCATCCAAGTAGTGTAAGCACTGTCCCTTTAACTTTGAACTTGCAAACTATTCTTTCAAAGGTGTCTTTAGGAACATTCTGTGTCTTTGCTATATTTTTGTACCCTGGTCACTGTTTGTGAAGGGTGATGATCTCTTCTCTTAACTGTGGACCTTTCCTTTGACCTATTTCTAACATGCAGTCAAATGAGGCATTAACAAAGTTATAGCCAGTGTAGTTAGTTGCATCAGGTGTGCTAGAGACAACACCAGTTTTGCATTTTTGTGCTTTTGTGAGGGATTCTATTCAGGGGGTTGAAACATTTTGAGACTGGAGAAGTAATTTAAAGTAATATTTTTAGTTGAATATGGGGAAACCACTTGGAACATTCATTGTGTTGAGCTATTTCAATTGCTTCCGTTTGATTTGTTCATTGCAAACAGCTGGAAGTCTGTAAATGTTGAAAATAAACTAGAATTTCAATGGGGGTTGAATCATTTTGATTACAACTATATATTTAATGATTCTCAATCACCAATCAATTACATGGCACTCATCACCTCTTTCATGTCTATTATACAAATTAATCGATTCTATCTCGTTTCCCTCCTCTCAGCAAGTATTCCATGTCACCTCTCATTTGTATAATACTTCCATCTCATAAATCCACATTGTGCCCATACTCTCTCTTGCTGTTCCGTCCAATGTTCTTCCTCACCGCAAATTATCATGCTCCAAGCTAACCAACTCATGTCCATCCTTCCAACTTTGCCATTCAGTTTCATGATCTCTTCCTTCCAAGTCATCAGTCTCATCATGTCCCATTCATACTTCTCACCCCATCCTTATAACCATAGGGGTTTATTTAACTGAAAATCAAATTGAAGAAAATTAGGCTAAAGTTAGTTGAGTTGAAGATTTATTTTTGTAATTACCTATTGCAATTCATATTTCAACTCACTACAATTTGATGTTTACTGAATGCATCCAATAGTTCCCTACTCATACACAGCTTGCATTGTCTTCAGAGAGGATGTTTAAAAATGTTAAAACACCGTAATTAAACTGTGATCTTTGGGGCTCATATATAATGTATGCAATTACTTTACTAATTCAAAATGTATGGTCAGTTTATTAAATATTTCAACTCATTCACTGAGGTAGGCATGCCTTGAAAGCTCTGGACACAACAGCACTTAAAGCATAATTTGCAAACATCTCTAATAGTGACCGCTCCACTGAGTATAAGGTGGCTGCAGGGTATAGGGGAAGGTGAGCTTTACTTATCTGAGTATTTCATAATGAGCTTATCTTTATAGTTTTCAGTGTTCGAGGCATCATCACACTAGAAAGATCTTGGTTAATGTGTCATGACATCATGACTCATGTGACTCCAGAAACTGCAAGGGACTCTAACTCAAATGTTTAAAAATCTCTGCAATGAAATTTGCTGTAAAAGGGCACATTTGCAAAAGGGTAATATTTTAGATTTAGTCTAGCCCTCAGATTACAATAAAATATATAATAACAATATTAAAATGTTCAGTATATGCGACAATACTCAGATCTGTGCATTAGTTACATTTAAATAGAACAAAAATAAATAAAATTAAATTAAAAAAAACTGCTAAATAGATTCAAGTTATAGGGCTATAAGTACAAGTATGATATTGCTGTTTTTAAAATATATATTTTTAAAATGTATCAATAGTGACATTGTAACCCTGTTATCTGTCATAAATCTCTGAATCACACCCATGTACATATTTTTTTTAAAGTAGACAACCCAGGGTATTCATCTAAAGATATTTTGACACTTTCTATGCAGCCATTTTACCACCAATCTTTGCCAAACTTCGCATAGGTAATTTCTTTGTTTGATTTTGTTCACATATATTGCAATTCAGATATAAAATCACAGATCCTGTTATGTTTTGCCAAAAAACACACTAATATGTGTTCCAGCAACATCTCCTGAGTACAGTGATACCACCAATGTATAGGCTTGTCGGGTTGTTTGGGGGCTAAAAGGCCACATTTGACAGGTGCGCATATCTGTTGCATAGGTTTGCTTGGTTGTTTGGGGGCTAAAAGGCCACGATAGAGATTTGTGCATGTCAGATTTTCAACTTGATACATAGGAATGCTTAGCCTATCTTCAGTTTGGCATATTTGTGCATCCCCCAGTTAGTGTTACCATCATGAAAGTATATATTTTTATAAAGTAGACATACCATGGTATTGTATATGGGGTGTTTTAAAATCCTTCCCCCAACCAGTGTGTTAAGAAAATTTCAGAGAAAGTGCATGGTGGTAATTTTTGAATTCTGCTTTTTGTTTTAAGCCGGTTGGTTATATGTTACTGCCAGAAAACACCCCAGTTTGTTTTCTTAAAAAAGTCCCCTGAGTACACCTATGCCCTCCATGCATTGGTGTGCCATGATTTTACAGTAACAAATTTTGGACTTGCCCATTTTGCATATGAATATAGTTTGCTTGCTTTGCTAGGCACATGTTATAGTGTGGTGCATTTTTTTTTAAATTATTTATTTTTGTTATGCATGGGAACAACGAATGCCATAAAATATACACTGAGTAAATAGCCAGTAGTTGGTCTGTCAGACAGATGAAGTGTACATATAAGATAGCACATTTTTGTTTTATAATGAAGTAAAGACATTAAGAGCGCGGTTCACATTTGAGCGGTCACCATATGAATAAAACTGACATATTATATGCACCACAGTCAGTATAGTATTCAATAACTCCCCCCTTCTCTCATCTCAAGCCCTGCACTCATTTCTCTATTCTCTCTCTCCTGCTCTAACCCAATCTCACCCTAGTCGCCGCCCATATAAAACCCATTCACACCTCCTGGCACTATCTCTCCTCCTACTTCTGGCAGCTGGTGACGTCTCTCCCAACCCAGGGCCCCACACCTCATCTGCTCACACCAAAATAAATAGAAACCATGCAAACCTCCTCCAAATACCCTGCAGTTTATCCAACTCTACCAAAATTCAGTGTGCACTCTGGAACGCTCGCTCCATTTGCACTAACATCAAATCTACAGCCATACATGACCTCATCATCTCTAACTCGCTCACAATATTGGCACTCACTGAGACCTGGCTGTCCCCATCCGATACCGCTACTCCTGCTTCTTTATGTTTCGGTGGTCTACAGTTCTCCCATACTCCTAGACTCGACTGTAAAGGAGGTGGTGTAGGCATCCTTCTCTCCCCTCAATGCACCTTTCAACCTATCCTCCCTGCCCCTGCCCTATCCTTTACTTCCTTTGAAGTTCACACTGTACGCCTTTTTAAGCCCACTCCTTTAAGAATTGCCATAATCTATCGCCCCCCCGGTCACCCTAAACTATTTATTGAACACTTTTCCTCCTGGTTACCCCATTTTCTTTCCTCTAGCACTCCCTCTCTCATACTTGGGGACTTCAATATCCCTATCAACAAGCTCAACTGCCCTGATGCCTCCCGTCTGCTCTCTGTAACCTCCTCCTTTGGACTCACACAGATTTCCTCCTCCGCAACTCACACCGCAGGAAACACTCTTGACCTCATCTTCACCAATCTCTGTACCACCTCTGATCTCTCCACTGATCCATTTCCTTTGTCTGACCACCATCTGCTAACATTTAACATCTGCATACCTCATACCAAAATTTCAACACCATCAACTCTCCAACCTCGCAGAAACCTCAACTCCCTCGATCTCCAGCACTTCTCCACCACACTCCAAACACTCCTTTTACCCATCTCAAATCTCAACTGCCCTAACTCTGCAACCTCACTCTACAACTCCACTCTCTCCTCTCAACTTGACATCATGGCACCTCCTACAGTTAAACGCAGCAAGCGCCCCCAACTACAACCCTGGCACACTAAGCTGACCCATTACCTCCAAAAATGTTCCAGAACTGCTGAACGCTGCTGGAGAAAGTCTCACTCTGCATCTGACTTTGTCCACTATAAATTTATGCTGCGCTCCTACAGCATGGCTCTTTCCTCTGCAAAAGTAAACTACTTCAAAACCCTCATAAGCACACTGTCCCATCAACCCAAACACCTGTTTCACACTTTTGATGCTCTTCTTCGCCCTGTGACTACCCCTCCTTCCACCACCTTGTCCGCCACAAACTTTGCATCTCATTTCACTGAGAAGATCTCTACAATCGGGAAAGAGATCTCTAATCTCTCTCCATCCCCTATCATTATATCACCCAACCCCACTCCCCCTGCCATCCTATGCACATTTGCACCTGCTACAGCACAAGAGGTTTCTGCACTGCTCCTGTCATCCCGCCCCACCACCTGCTCTCTCGATCCTATTCCCTCGCATCTCATCCGCACTTTGTCTCCCTTTCTTGCTCTTCCTCTCGCTAGCATTTTCAATCTCTCCCTTTCCTCTGGCACATTTCCCTCACCCTTCAAACATGCAACCGTAACCCCGATTCTGAAAAAGCCCAACCTTGATCCCAACTCCCCATCCAACTACCGCCCTATCTCGCTACTCCCATTTGCCTCCAAGATCCTCGAGAGAGTTGTGTACGCCAGATTGACAGACTTTCTCGAATCCAACTCTCTGCTTGACCCCCTTCAGTCTGGATTCCGCGCTGGTCACTCTGTCGAAACTGCTGTGACCAAAGTATCCAACGACTTAATTGCTGCTAAATCTCACGGCCAATACTCTATCCTAATCCTCCTTGATCTTTCTGCCGCATTTGACACTGTTGATCATCAACAGCTTCTTCACATTCTTCGTAACTTTGGTCTACGGGATACTGCTCTCTCCTGGTGCTCCTCCTACCTCTCCCAGCGCTCTTTCAGTGTTTCTTTCTCTGGTTCTGCCTCTTCTCACCAACCCCTCTCGGTCGGCGTCCCCCAAGGATCTGTCCTCGGCCCCCTATTGTTCTCCATCTATACTGCCTCCCTTGGTAAACTCATCAGCTCCTTTGGTTTCCAATATCATTTATATGCAGATGACACGCAAATCTACCTGTCCTCCCCTGATCTCTCTCCGCCCACCTTGACTCGTGTTTCTGACTGCCTCTCTGCTATTTCCAACTGGATGGCTGCTCACTTCCTTAAACTCAACCTGTCCAAAACAGAACTTCTAGTTTTTCCTCCCTCAAGTGCTGCTACTCCTGTTGTCTCCATCCAAGTCAACGGCGCTACTATCACCTCTACCTCGCAGGCTCGCTGCCTAGGGGTTCTTTTCGATTCTGACCTCTCTTTTACTCCCCATGTCCAATCGATAGTCAAATCCTGTCGCTTCCAACTCAAGAACATAGCGCGCATCCGCCCATATCTAACGCCGGACGCGGCTAAGATATTGGTTCATGCTGTTGTTCTCTCTCGCCTCGACTACTGCAATCCCCTTCTGACCGGTCTTACATGTTCCCAGCTTGCACCGCTGCAATCTGTAATGAACGCGGCTGCGAGGCTTATTTTCCTGTCCGGTCGCACCTCCCACGCCTCCACGCTCTGTCAGTCCCTGCATTGGCTTCCAATTCAAAATTCTGTCACTTGCTTACAAATCCCTACATAATGCTGCTCCAACATACCTATCCTCCCTCATACACAAGTATGTCCCGTCGAGACCCCTGCGCTCATCCCAAGACCTACGCCTATCCTCTGCCCGGATCCCCACCTCTGACGCTCGCCTTCAAGACTTCTCTAGGGCTGCACCTATTCTGTGGAACTCCCTTCCCTCCTCAATCAGACTTTCACCCAGCCTCCACTCCTTCAAAAAATCTTTGAAAACTCACTTCTTCGTTAAAGCGTATCAATTAAACTGTCAGCAGGCTTCTTATCCCCCACCCCATGACTCCTTTCCTGCAACTGTCAAAAATGACCTACCAAGCACTCAATAAACCCTTCTCTAACAAACTATTTAATTCCCCTACTTTAACCCGTTTGTGTCACTATACCCCACTCCCTCTAGCATGTAAGCTCATTGAGCAGGGCCCTCAACCCCCTCTGTTCCTGTACGTCCAGTGGTCTGATCTCAATTATGTGTCTGTTAGTCCACCCATTGTACAGCGCTACGGAATTTGTTGGCGCTATATAAATAATAAAATAATAATAATAATAATAATAATAATAATAATAACTGTAGAAACTGATAGGCTTGAGCAAGACAGTGTGCTCAGTTATTCAATCCTGCAGTCAGTTTAACGACTAGCAGGTATAGCTGGAGTGAGTTATCATGCAGGGAACAAACTGAGATCATGGTGGTATCGCAGATTTACCCTAAAGTAATCATATGAACACATGTGGTCATTTGAGTTGCAGTTAACGCTTAAGGCCACTGGACCCTGGGGAGCACTAGCGCTAATGCAAGGGTACTCCACACTAGGGATAGTGTTTGTCTAGGTATGAAATATAAGGGAACACAATAAACATAATTTAAAACCGATAGCAGAAAACTGAAAACATAAAAAGCAATGTGGAGTCATCTGGCTATGCAGATTCTGTCGCTGCCTGAGCAAGGCTCAGAATATAGGTGTAGTCCTAGGGTCATCCAATTCCTGCAATTGGTAGGGTTGATGCGTGTGCAGGAGTGGTCGGGAAATATGCTTTAGCGACACGGCATATCTGGGCTTTCCTCCAACTCCACACTTCCATGAGGGCTGGCATCCCTTGTTTGCAGGCTTGGACCCTCTCCCATACCAAGGTTATCTTCCCTCTGTGGTTGCTCCTCCGCTTCGGTGGTTGATGCTTGGTGGGGAGGCCTCGAGAAGCTCTTGACCCGGGTAGGCGGGCATCTTTGCGCCTGGGAGCTTGCTGTGCACTTTCTTCCTGTGGAGGCACACTCCGTTCCGGTGGCTTGTTGATGTGCGCAGCCTTTTGCCGCTCTGTCTCAAAAGCTTGGGTACGCTCCTCTAACTTCTGACAAAAGCGTTGGAATATTGCATCCAGGCGCTGCGAGGTGACATTGATGTGTGACATTGATGTGCTTGTAGGCCCTGTTGGTCGGACGATAGGGCAGTCGCCATCTTTTTTTTTTTTTTTTTTAATTCTTTATTTTGAGGTGCATGTAATTAAAGCATTGACATATGAGATCATCATGCCCCAAGAGCATATGTTCCCGGTATAACAGTAGATTTACAAAGACATGGCATGACAACACAATGCACATTTTTAAAGTATGCGGTATAGACCATTTGGGTAAATTCAAGGTTGTAAATGTTAAGGTGGAAATGCAAGAAACGTCTCAGTAGGTCAAAACCATTACTAGACATTAGGTAAATTATAATAAAATAAAATCTGCATATTTACATCTGCCTGTAGATCAGGTTGTCTGTTAAGTTAAGTCGACTGTGTCAGAGTGAGCAGTAGGCAACTACGTGTGTGATAAGGTACAGTGTGTGTACATATGCGTAGCTTGTTTTTTGTGAAGTGTATGAGTGAGTTTGAGTGAGTTTCACGGGGTGAGGCTGAACTAAGTGACTATTCCTGTCTGTGATCCCTGTGGGGTAAATAGCAAACCCTTGGCATCAGCAATACAGGTAGAGTCAGCATCGGCCCATTGAAAGGGCTTGTTAGAGTCACTTTTGGGAAAGTTCAACATAACCCAAGAAAAAACAAAGAAGGGCAACTAGAAAAGAGAAAACAACATGTGGTGTCGGTAACTGGAGAACTTGCATTGTCCCGGTTAGTCCTCTGTGCCCTCCTGTGGCCTCGCGGGACTCCGGAGCCTCGGTAAAGCGTGGGCCGCGTGGGTAAGAGAGTCTCTTTAAGGGGGGTCCTCCCTCCCTTTCAGGTGTGTGTCTCTCGTAGTTCTGCTTCCTCGGTTCTGCTTCGCGTTGATGTTTGCCGATTTCTGGACCCCTGTGGTGGGCTGCTCTGAGGGGGTCGGTGCTTGCATAAGGAGACCGTTTAAGAACTTCGTATGATCTTCAGTGGCCGCCAGGGTGTGGATTGCGTCCCCCTGCGATACCACCAGTGTTCCCGACAGCCCCCAGCGGTATTTGATGCCCTGATCTCGGAGGGCCCGGGTGATGGGCGCGAACTTGCGCCGTTCGAGGAGAACCGCGAAAGGCAGGTCTTCGTAAATAGATATCCTATTGTTGGCGATCACCAGGTTTGGGCTTTGTCTTGATCGTGCCATGACAGCTGTTTTCACTGTAATGTCTCTCGAGACCACTATAATGTCGCGGGGTGCGTCCGCGGGTGCTGCAGGGGCCTTCCTGACCCTGAAGGCCGACGTCAGTGGTGGCCGGTCTCCTTCCGTCCGTACTCCCAGTGTTTGCAGGACTTCGGTGGCAAACCCTAGCAGGGCTTCTTGTCCTACCGTTTCCGGGGCCCCTCGGATTCTGAAGTTTTTTCTCCGGTGGCGCGTTTCTAGGGAGGTCACCGTGCGAGAGAGGTGTTGCACTTGTTGGGAAAGGGCAGTGATCCGAGAGTCGGTATCATCAACCCTTTTCCCTCTCTCTTCTTCTCGGGCCTCTATAGCACTCATGCGGCGGTTAAGGCCTCCTATTTCCACTTGGACCCCCGCGAGGTCCGCCTTCCACACCGCTCTCAGATCCTGCAGGAGATTCTTTATGTCTCCCTTAGTGGATGGAGATTGATCAGAGTCCGATTCCGCTCTCTGGTGCACTCCGCTGTGGGTCTGGTGTGAGTGAGTTGCCTCATCCTCCCCTGAGTGCTCTGAGTCACTCGAGCCGCTTGGCTCCGCAGGCGCCATTGTTGTTTGGGTTTGCCGTGGCGGCCTGCAGAAGGACAGCCTGATGTCAGCGTGTGTCTGACCCTCCGCTTGGGCCGTTTTTCGGTGCTTTCTGCCCATTTCACTCCGAGGGGTGTTCTGAGTGTGTAGGAGGTAAATATTTGAGCTCTGTTGCGGTATGAAAAGTCTATTTTTAGGCCTCAGGAGCGGGAGCTCTGCAAGTGTGCGACCGCTCAGTAGCTCAGCTAGCCACGCCCCCCCCAGTCGCCATCTTAATTACACAGTGCGGGCTATGTGTTGCTTATTTCCACGTGAAGTACTGAGTAGATAAGGTAGTTAACTCCAGTGTGTCCAGGATATCCCCCACCGATCCAGAAGGAGGAGTGTAGCTGAGCCAAACCGGGGTCTATGAAGTGAGGAGATTGTCTGTCTCTCCCCTGCTCCGTCTCCAGTAGGCTGCAATAGACACGGTTTCCGATGGGGTAGAAACACTGTTCGAGTTTCAGGACAGTCAGCAGGAGTCCCCCGACTCGGATAGTGCCCTTGCTTGGACGTAGTCGTTCCTTAACAGAGGGATATCACCTCTGATATCAGATGTAGTAAAACGCTTAGGAGCTCAAGCACAGCACGTCTGCTCTGCATGGAAGCCTGGCCCCGCCCCCCTGTGGTGCATTTGTTACATCCCACAAGCTGAATTTATGGTTTGAAATTATATATTTTTTATAAAGTAGACATCCAAGGTTATAGAAGATGGGGTGTTTTGACTTCTTTCCCCCAACCATTTTGCTTACAAAATTCAGAGAAAGTGTGTGGTGGTAATTTTTTTATTCTGTTTTTTATGCACACATTGCTTTTAGATTTTGGCCAGCCGGTTATATGTTACAGACAGAAAACGTTTTAACGAACAAATGTGCAGGTATTAAATTCACCTTTCAGCAGCAATCTCTAAACTAACTCCTAGAAAAAGAATCCAACTGGAGATTTGTGGGAAGGAAACGGACTACCTAAAATTTGCCGCTTTCAAAAAATAAATACAAAATTGAGGATCAAGAATTACAAAAAGGTATGTTCTGTGTGGTAGAGCTTAAAATATATTCCAATACACAGTCCTGTGTTTGATGGGCAATCGGGACAGTAAAAGTCTGTCCTTTTCCCTTTTTTTTTTTTTACATTCTTTATTTTTCGCTTTGCAAGACAGCTGATACATAAGATACAAATAAACAGAACCAGAAATACGGCACACAACTATGCATCCAAGAATTGGTACTTCGTGACGTCGACATCCGTGCAAACGTGGTTTTCGAGTATGTCACGATCCATGATCCGTGCTCGTATAGTGTGATGTTGCCAGTAATTTCGAGTCGTGCTGACACATTTTTGAGTATCGCATTACATCCCACAAAGTGTTTTTAAATGATCAAATATAACAAAGAACCATCATGTGTCAATCCGTAATTCCGAGCTACTAGGGGTGCCGTGAACAATCGCATTCGCTTCTACAACGGTACAGCAGACCCCCCCATATCCCTGGTAATTGCGAGTGATCCCTTATAATCATCTATGAGAGATAGTTCACGATATGTAAGAATTCAGGAACAAGAAAAAGGGAGAGATTCCTCGAAGGTTCGAGAAAGAATAGGGAAGTAGAGAGAGAGAAGATGGAGGGAGAAGGAAAGGGAGGTTGATGGGAGTAGGGCTTATATCGGGAGGGAGGACGGTCCGATGAGTGCCTCTCCTTTTCCCTTTTTTATAACATACTCTGCAATGTTTCTGGGGATTGGCTTTTTTTCAGTTGGTGGTATCTTAAAAATAAAATGTGTAGCACCAACTCTGGACTCCTCTGGCACGGTTGTTGGAACTTGACCATCTTTATAAATGATTGTAGAAAGCAGCTTAAGCTGAAATTGGAGAATAGTGGTTTTTCCTGGATTCATTTTTTTAAAGAGTAAAAATGAATTGTGTGTTGCTACTTGCATCAGATAGCCACCTTTTCATCCCAGTCTTTTGTCTTTCTTAAGATAAGATATGGCTGCATCAGCTCATCAGCCAAATCAACACCCCCATGTGCATGTTATAAGCCCTGATGCATACAGGTTTGGTCTGTACTCTGCCTCGGACAGTGACGTTTGACATGCTTTTGTCGTGGATGGTGGTTAGCATGTTAACCTCCTTCCTGTCCTTAAATTTTATTGCAAGCACTTCAGCTTTGCGCCAAGCTTTGCATTTACCTTTTTTTATTTGGCCTCTATGAGAGGTCTAGGGAAATCTTTGGCATTTTTTCTCACAGTGCCGCAAGGCCAGTATCTGCAAACCATAAAGAGTTTGAAAGAAACGGGCAATGCTATAAAAATTGTCCACATAAAGGTGGTAACCTTTATTGAACAAGGGGATCAGTAGGTCCCAAACAATTTTCTCACTTGTCCCCAGAAAGTCTTACCCCTCATATACGCGAAAGGCAAATTTATAGCCACTTTCGCTCTTGCACAGCTTGTAGAATTTTACACCATATCTAAAGCGCTTTGAGGGGATGTACTGTTTGAAGCCTAATCTCCCTTTATATTTCATTAAGGATTCATCAATTTATAAAAAAATTTGGGTGGTATAAACTTCAGAAAATTTGTGTTGAAGATGGTCTACCAGTGTGCGCATTTTATGAAGCCTATCATATTGGGGGTGATCTCGTGGATGACAGAGGGTATTGTCATTAAAATGTAAATATCGGAGCAGCAACTCATATCTTGCTCTAGACATGGTTTGGGAGAACACTTGACTAGAACAGATAGGGTTGGTGCTCCAGTAAGAATGAATTGATGGCTTCTTTATAATCCACATGAGCATAGTAAGAGCCCAGAATTTTTTCAGTTCAGGGACATCTATGGGATGCCAAGCATGTTCCCTGACTGCATAGCTACCCGGATTGATATTAATAAATTGTGTAGCAAAGAGATTAGTCTGGGAAGCAATCTTCTCCCAGATGGTATCCCCTGCTGTAGAGTTGTGTTATACTTACTTGATGCTGTCCATCGCAGGCACCCCTATCTTCGATCTTCAGCTATTGGTGCTTCATCAATCAGGAGCCCACATCAGTGCTGTACTCTTGCACATGTGCAAGGGGACCCCTAGCCACCAGGCCCTATCATATTTAATACTCCCAACCAAAACCCATGGATGGAGTGTGAGCAATAGCATATCCACCTAGTGCCTATGGGCTCAGGGGAACACAAACTCCCTGTTTAACAAGTGGCCCTCACCTGCTGAACATGGGGTTAAAAGTCTCCTTCCAATGCCCATGGGTGGGGTTACAGGTGAGATCAAGTCCGCTGTTATTTTGCAGGCTGTCATTTTGGTTTGGGCCTTTGTAGTGACTGTTTAGTAGACATACCCCCAACCACGGCATGTACGAATTAAATCATCCCTTAATATAATGTGGGGGTCCAATTTTTGCTTAAACCTTGTGCTGACAACAATTTTTAACAATATGTCTGGTGGCAAATAGCTCGGATTTTTAAAATCTGGGCCCTATGGAAAGCACATCTCCTGTCTTTATGAACTTTTTCCCAGAAACACTACCATTTTCTTTTACCACCATTTTGTGTCAGCAATTCGGACCAAGAGCACAGAAAAGAAGAATAATTTGTGGCCTTGAGTAGACAAGAAGAGACAAAAAGAGCAGGAGATAAAGGTAAGTCTAAAAAACGTGTTTAGACTGTACTGTAATCTTTCTGTGCTTTCATGGGCATACTATTGAGTAGAGATTTGACATACGTGTGTGTGTGTTTATTGTTTTGCCATTGTGCCATGCTTTGGCAGGCAGCATCAGGGAGGGGAGCAGAAGGAGGGCTGAAGAGTCTGAAGAAAGGGGAGAAGGAGGGGGTGTAAATAGTCACACTTTGCGCCAGATCTAGAAAATTATAAATTCTTTGAAAACATAATTTTATGAAGATTTGGAAAAGGTACACAAATAAGGAGCTAAATATATCTTTGTTCCCTTTTTATTATGTGGCTGAACATCACAATGAGGCAAAGCATAAAATATTAATAAATCAAAAATGACTAATGTGCTGCCTTTTATTATTTTTTAAAGCATCTATAACAGAGGGTTGTAGCTTTTTATACCCCTATATTATTGTGTTATATTAGTGTGAATATCGATAATAATTGTGATTTTGATTGTTTGTGGTATTTAGTGAACTACTTTAACTGACTGCAATTGGCCAAGCATGTTGTTTAAAAATCCCACATTTGTCTGCATTCGGGGATACTATCGTGTATTTTCTGGCACACAATGTGTTAATTCAAAGGGTTACTTGTATATAGCGATAACACCCTGGGTGACATCATGGATGTGTTCCGCGCGCGCTGTAAGCCTGCGGAGCGCTCGCTCGCTCCTCCTCCTCCTCCTCCTCCTCCTCCTCCTCCTCCATCATTCTGTTCGCACTGTCACGCGACACTGAAACCGTTAAACTGCCAGAGAACACCGCTCGAGCACAATGTAGGGTTGACAAGAGACCGCGCCCCCTTTTGTGAATACCTAAGCCACGCCCCTGCAAGGCGCGCTAACTGTCAGCGTTGGTGGGCGGGGCTGTCGTGGCTAGTGCCATCTGTTGCCCTTTTCCCCCGCAGCGGCTGTAGCGTCGGTGAGTGCGCACGCGCACGCGCACATCCCGCGCTTCCCCTATCTCCCTGTAGGCTCGGCCCCGCCCCTCCTTCCTCTGTGAGCAGCTGCTGCAGGTCTGAGCTCCGGCGGGCGGGGGCGCACACGGCCCCTAGCCGGCGTCTGAATGAGAGAGAGTGTGAGTGAGAGGAGGGATAGATCGACAGAGAGCGAGCAGCGGGCCGGAGATACGGGGAGCGGCGTACACACTGACCCCGGGACTGGGGGGGGCTCACACAGCACCGGACAGGTAAGGAGCCACACTGCCTGAGCTGCACGCACCCTAATGGAGGCTCCCTGACTGACTGTGTGCTCATCTCACAGAGACCCAGTGATATCTGATCCCATCCCATCACACAGCATGGCTGCTCAGTGTCCTGCATTGTGCCAGCAGCCCTGAGGGGGGACCACCCTGGCATCAGAAACCATATTTACATCACTATCAACCCCCTCACTGCCATGACCATCACTGCCATGACCATCACTGCCATGACCATCACTGCCATGACCATCACTGCCATGACCATCACTGCCATGACCCCCTGTCCTGGGCACCCACCTTATTATAGGAATAATAAAACCACACATAATGCAAAGCCTGGCCCATTATATGGACTTAATAAAAAGTCATTGAAAGTTCCAAGTGTGCAGCGTAAAAGCTTTAATTCAAACACTTTGCTCTGTGTGTGTGTGTCCCCCTTTTATTTTTATTTTGTGTTTCTATGTCCTGCCTGTTGGTGGTCACTTGTGATTGTGTAAAAGTGCTGGGATTATCTAGAATACATAAATAAACCCCACAGTACAAAGGATCCCTTATAGGGCAGTGTCAGGAACCAGGAGGGATAGTGACAGGTCATGTGCTCAAGAGGTTCTGCAGCAGCCAGGACTTTTATAGTTCTATATATTTTCAAATCTGTTAGGTTTTTGTGTCGGTGGGCACAGTTTATAAAGCGTTTTGGAAGCACACAATTTCCAGTTGTGGGTGGGTGGGTGGGTTGCTGGTTACAGTAAGCAACACATTGAAAGTTAAAGTTTTTTTGATTAGCTTAAAATGAGTGTAAATTGTATTATAGTTCCAGTTGGCTGATCTTTGTTTTTGCTCCCACTGTACAAACATTTTGTGGAAGAGCTCCTGGGAATTAAACACACGCGAGGTGGGCTTTTATTGGCCCTTTTAAATTGGTTTGGTACATGTGTGATGATACTGTTGTAAATTTGGTTTACAAAATGTGTTGACTGTCAAAGCAAATGCATGCTAAGCTAGGAGCCCTGTCCCTCCCCAGTGTCATAAACTATCACTAAGATCTGCTTTCCTCATGTGCTTTGTTTTGGAAATTATATCTCCCTTCTATCATCTGGTGATCTACTGGCTGCTTTAATCTGCTAAAGAAAATTGTTTCTAATGGTTTCATTTTTCATTTTTATTTGTTGGCAAGTGAGTCATTTAACTTTCTTGCATATTCTCGATTCATCATTTAATTATATTTTTATGATTGTCTTTTTGCAGTATGTAAATACCTTTTATTATACCATCATTATTTTAATGGTTGCAGAAATTAAATACTACTTTTCGTGTTTTTCCTATGTGTGTGTAAGGATAATTTTATAATGTTGTGTTTGTCATTTAAAAATGATTTCTCGAAGTTGCTTTTTGGTGATAACCAGTTTGTGGATAAACAATAGTAGCGTTGAAAAAAAAAAGTTTTACTTCCTGTAAAGTTTTCATCATTGTGGTGTTTCTGTACACACGTTTGTATAAATAATATATAGTAATGATGTATACTCTGGGAATTCCTTATTGGAAATTCACAGACCTCTTTTTTGACTGATACATTCATTTTGGCTTCTGAATCTCTCAATTTGCCTTCTACAGGTTACACAAGCCGTTCAAAGTTTGTCATGGAAATGCTATGTCCAAAAGTGACCATCCCATAAAGTTTTCTTTGCGCAGTCTTGAAAGTTCTGTGAGCCATCCGTCTGGCAATTGTGTTCCTCTGTGTGGCTTTTTTTATTTATAATCATTTGTAAATGTATGCATAGCGACTTTGGTGTCTAATACAAAAAATCAAGTTGACATCTGTCTTGCTACAAAATTGGTCAAACATTTCTTGCTGCTTGTTTTTATCTATATAATGGGGTTTGTTTTGTTTTTTCGTCTTTGAAATGATTGGCCAGTTTAGGGCAGTAATGTCTAACCTTTTGGATCTGCATCCGTTGTTGACTATGTTTCCCATGATACTTGAGCATTAACCTTTTGGCTTTACATCTGTTGTGGACATTAGCATGGCTGGCTGGGCAGCATGGGAAACATAGTCCACAACAGCTGCAGTGCCACATGTATTTCATTACTGTTTATAAATATTATCCTTGCAAATTCTGAATTCGTGAGCAATGGAAAAGAGGATATTGTTTGTTATCTTGGCATACACAGTCCTTGTTAAGATTCTACTCTTCTAAACGGCTTTTTATCTGCTCTATGCATTATGGGTAAGCTTCCTTTTTTGGTTTTCATCGCCTTTTTAGCAAATCGGGTTCCTTTTAAGCATATTTTGCAAACTCCATGAAGCTTCCCATTCAAATGTAATACTGTATTTAGAAAAATCATCCCTGTGTGTTTTAACCATGGCGTACTATGGATTGGTGTAATGTGTAATATGGAGAGAAATCTTTTAAACTGGTGGCCACCTGTTCCATGGAGTTTCCCTCTGTTTAGCCGATTTGACAGGGGACCATTTGTCCTGAAGATTACAGTTGGTTAGTCCTTCTGTCTGCCTACAAGTTTGTCTAATATCTATTTGCTTTGACACTAGTTAGGGGCACAGATGGTCTGCAGCCATTTGGGACTGTTGGCACTGGGAAACAATCTATCATATGGTGAAAAAAATATCTCGTCACTTTTTGTATTTTTTACTTTAGTCACATTGGTTATAAAATGAATATGCAGCCTGTAATCATGGCTTTTAGAAACATTTGTGTGTGTGTGTATATTTTTCATATGAACTAAGGCTGCATGTTTTAATACTATTGTATTCTGAAGTATACATTTGTTTTACTGCTGTACAACATTGATTTAGGAAAGGAATGTTTGGCTGGCTGGACATCATTGAATTGTACTTCAGATGGTGTTTAACATGTCGGCTACCACCGATCCATAGAATTATCTGTTTTATTTAATTCATTTAATCGTGCCCTACTTGAGGTCTGCAACCACATTGCCTACTTTCAAGATAGTAATTTTAATTATTTACAATACTTGGCACAATCTTTACTTTTACTTATTTATTTGTTAGACTATGGGGATTATGGGTAAAAAGTACCACGTTCACTTTCGAGTTTGTCCTGGTTTTTCTGCACATTACTTCACTGTCACACATTTGTGCAGAGAGAAGTACACTTTAGTGCATATTTTTCACCACTTTGGTAGTGACAACTTTGTGAACCAAAAGTAATGGGAAAATTAGAATCCCAAAAAGCAAATAATTGAATAAATAGGGGTAAACCTGAAACTGAGAAATACTGAAACATGTGTGAGGAAGTTTCTTGTGCAGCCTCCAAACCCCCAAAAAAGATTTCTGTGGAATCCCCAGTTTTTGTCATAATCAATTGGTACTGGAAACAAATCTAATTTATGTTAGATATGTATTTGGCAGGCAAAATATATAGTTGATATGTTTTGTTCTAGAACATCAAATACCTACAGTTCCCATGTTGCTGCTGCATGAATAGTCCATCACCAGCTCTACAATGTAACTGATCACCTGAATGAGCAAATTGCCTCAAGTGGCTAAATGTGCTCATTAACATTAGTTAATAACAGATGCATTTCAAAGCAGGTATATGCTCTTCTTCTGTGCATCCTCCTATCTCTTATCTAAAGCTCTGTCGTTGTCTTGATAACCTGTTATAAAGTTGAACGCACAGGTCAAACAGTACACATATACATGGCTCTGTGGTAGTTTATAGTAATGTAAAATGCATCAAGTAATGGGTTTTAACGGTATAGTTTTTTTTCTAACACAAAAATTATGCAGCACTTTGATACAGATACACAAGCATGTAATGTGTAACATTATTAAAAATGCGCCTCTTTGTGTACCGTTTTGTGTAATCTTTTTATAATATTCTACTTACATTTTCATCCCATGTAGAGGCATTTTTGAAAAATTCTAATTTTTTGTTTTCTTCACCAGATATTTATTTTGGTTTGATACAGATATATGTCTTCGCTTTGATCATTGGTACAAATATTGTCCATTTTCAAGTATTCAAAGTTATATGACATTAAAAAAATAAATAAATATTGTCAGTCATGAAAGAAGCCTAGTTACCAGCTAACATGCACAAACCTTCTGTATATCTAGCAATATTCACTAGTTGCATATTTCTTGCTGTTGCTAGCTTTACAAGTATATTTGTGAGATACTGTGCAGGAACATTATAATGAACAGATAACATATTTACTGTAGTAGAACTCCAGGAACTTCAAAGGGGTTGTCTAGGTAACATAACCACTGTGTGTAGTGGTTATGGTACTATAGGGCTGCTCTGCATTGGTACTTGGTCTATACCAGGGGTTCCCAGAGGCATGGTGGCCAGACACACACTTAGCTGATGAATCATGCAATTCTCCTCCTGACTCTCTCCTCCAATTAATGGCTTTACAAAATAAACAAGAATGATATTGCTAATACGGAACTGCAACTTTGCTTTAGCAATGGTTAGAGGTCAAGAAGGAGAGTGTGCTGCAGATGCCTCGAGAACCTCGGTTTTGGTCAAACTCTTTTGACCAAAATATTGAAATATTTTGATCAAGAACCTTGGGACAGTGCTGACAGCATAATTGCACCATAATCGCGAAGTTAGCATGTAGTGGTCATGGTACCTATATTGCATTTAAATGTGGGGATCAAACAATACTTTTGGATGTTAGTGTCTGTTTCCTCTTCTCTTTTGTGTTTTTTTTTTTTTTTTTACTTTTTCAAGTTACTTTGTCACTGTATGTTTTTGTGGTTTGAGTAGCTAGTCCTCATGGCTTTTAGCCAATGGAATTCTGTGCTGGGAGTTTATTCTCGTTAGTCATGAATTCATAGGACGTGTGTTCTGTTCTCGAACTCACAGCTTTGTTTATTGAAGTCAAGAAAAGTTGAAAGATTAAGTCTCTGTCCAAGGCCAGAGCAGTTTTTGGCAGCTACCACTTCCATGACAGATCCCTGGGCTGCTTATCTTAGAAGCATGTTTGTAAAGCTAGCCGTGTGATTTTTATTTTTTCCTTTTACTACAAAAGTGTAATGTTTCTGAATTTGTACGTATTTTCTATTTTTTTCCCCCACAGAATGTTTAATTAGTATTTCAGTTCATGTTCCCTTTTATGCCGCACATGGTTTTTGACAGAGATAAAAAGAAATGTGTATTGTCCAATTGACTTTTCACACATAAATAAGGAAGTGAAAAAAATTATCTGCTAATGTGATTCTTAAGTTCCTCTTCCAAATGACAATAAACAGAATCTGACGCCTTGTATAACTTATACAGTTTTGGTTCGTTCAGCCAGTGCCACACAGCTTTGTCTTGTGTTTGTACTCTTGGCACGTCCAACATGGTCATTCTGCAAAAAGGAAATCATGTCAGCAGATGGCAGAGATTTAAAATCTAATTAAACCATTCTCCCCCCCCACCCCCCACCCCCACCCTTCATAGAAAATCGCTTGTTCAGGACTAGTGCAAAGGTTCTAGTCAAAGTGGGGAAAAAAGATCAAGTTTAAAATAAAAATAAAAAATGCTATAAAACTGATATCATTGGTGGTCAAAAAAACAAAACCTATATTAAACACCATATTTTCTAATGTCACTAATGATCTTTACATGTCTGGGCAGGAGAATATAGTGAAATGTTTTTGGGGGGGGGGGGGGGGGGTTAATGTATCAAAGAAGAAAGGATTATAAGTAATTTAAGGAGTTTTATTTTTATGCAGATTAATGGGATTCTTCAAGTGACAGATGATTCAAACAATGGGGGTAGGACTGTATATGGTGCGGTAATGTCATTCTTAAATAACTTAAGCTTTGAACAGATAAACTACATGTCTCTAGCTAAAAATATATTTGAAAATCAGGGGATGAGAATGATATTCGCAAAATGGGCCGCAAATTACTTAATGATGTGTTGTGAGATGTGCAGTTTTTTGTTTGTTAGTGGGATTGGTTATATCATTGTTTTCTGTTACTTTGACTAGGAACTAGTCCATTGAGAGAAAAGCTGCAGTCCTTTTTTATGTGGCATAGCATTTTTTTATACATGACTCTAAACTTGCTTTTGTACTGCAGCTCTTTTATTCTTGAAGATACAATCAATCAAAGATAACATAATGAAACCAACAAGGGCAATAATTATACTGAGATTGGAACCTTGTCTTTTAGTAAAGACTTGTGATGGTAAGAAGTTAGTAATTGTTAAGCCTTAAAGAGCCCCTAAGCTAGTTTTAATAGTTGAGCTTAAACTGAGAATGCAGTTATTCCAGGGAAAAATTGGCCAGTAGTTTCAGATGTGCGTCAATGCTTTAGAGTGCAGCATGCAGACCTTGGATGTATTGCTGAGTGGCCAATAGCACATAGCAGCATGCGGACAGTAGTACAGAAAGGGTTAAAAGTTTTAGTGCAAGGTTTTCAAACTTTACCCATTATTTCCAAAGTAATCAGGTGTTTTTATTTCCTTTTTTTTGTAGGTTTCCATCTACTTTGGCATGGCTACTGCTGGTTGGTTGCTCAAAAGTAAAAAAAAATATTGTCACTTTGAAACAATTAAACATCTTATCACAACCTGTATGGGTACTTCTTGTTTAGATGTGTTGAATCCCATTATACTGGTCAGTAAAAAAACAAAACAAAAACTTTAATTGATACTCTAAGCACCAAAACTACTTTAGCCTAAGGTGTAAGCCACAGGCGGCAGGGCATGTGTAACTAGGGCTGCATAAATAAAGAGATTTAACTTATAAACGGCAGAGAAGTAAGTAAGAAGACTGCAGGGACATGATGTATGCACTAAAACTGCTTTATTAATTGGGCACACCATTTCTAAAAATTTCTTGCAGAATCCTGCCTAATTTTTTGGAAGCCCTCCCCTTCTAACTCAGCACAGGCTTTCTGTGACTGTCCAATCACATACTACTTAATCCTGTCTTTGCAAGACAGGTGCTCAGAGTAATTACCTGCTTCTTCAGTTTAACTCCACTGAGCTAAACAGACCAATTGTCTGACAGCCAGGGCGATATAACAAGACTGATTTATAAAAGTGCCAATTTCAATTGAAAACTGCACTTTTTGTAAAATGAAAGAAAGAGTACACACTCTTCACACATAAAGCGCTTAAAGCAAGCTGAAGTGCTTTATGGGTCTGTAGTGTCCCTTTAAACTAATCTTGTTTTTGCTGCTTATGGTACCCTGTTAATACAAATGTCAGTTAAATTTATTTGCAATGTCCCGAGGAGAGTGATCTTCTGCTGTGCTTGAGAAAATGAGATGCTAATTCTATGATATTATAGCAGAAATTTGGGAAAGTTTGGCGAAGCTGCCTCAGAGCTGGGAATTCTGCAGTTGTAGATGCAGCAGTGATGGGGTTAATAATCCTTATCTGCAGTTTAAGCCCTTGGGATATTGTGGTTGCTGAGACATCCCTTTTTGCTGGAGTGACTGGGGGCTATGGCAGAAGATTGTCAATGCTTGGCTAGAAAGGGGAATCCGTATATACATAAGATTGGTCATACTTTGTACTTGTATACCTGAACAGCGCCAAAGAGTAAACGGCAATAACTGAATATATTAAAGGGAAACTCCAGTGCCAGGAAACCGATCCGTTTTCCTGGCACTGGAGGGTCCCTCTCCCTCCCACCCCCCAACCCCCGGTTACTGAAGGGGTGAAAACCCCTTCAGTCACTTACCTGAGGCAGCGGCGATGTCCCTCGCCGCTGTCTCCTCCTCCGCGACGCTCCTCCTGTCCATTGTGTCGGCCGGTGGGCGAGACTGATCCCGCCCACCGGCCGAGGAGACCTAATGCGCAGCAATGCCGCGCATGCGCATTACGTCTCCCCATAGGAAAGCATTGAAAAATCATTTCAATGCTTTCCTATGGGGTTTTGAGCGACGCTGGAGGTCCTCACACAGCGTGAGGACGTCCAGCGACGCTCTAGCACAGGTTTCCTGTGCTAGGAACCAGGAAGTGCCCTCTAGTGGCTGTCTAGTAGACAGCCACTAGAGGTGGAGTTAACCCTGCAAGGTAATTATTGCAGTTTATGAAAAACTGCAATAATTACACTTGCAGGGTTAAGAGTAGAGGGAGTTGGCACCCAGACCACTCCAATGAGCAGAAGTGGTCTGGGTGCCTGGAGTGTCCCTTTAATGGCACCATAGCAACAACCAAATTACAAAGGCATCTTACAGAAGAAAACCAGATATTCTTGTGGGAAATCATGTGATATCAGAGGTGTCTATTTAGCCATAAGCAGTAAATGAACTTGAGGGGCTCGTTCCACCCATATTTTAGCTCAAATATTTGTGCAAACATAGATAAATAAGAAGCCATAGGCAGGTGAGCCTCTTCACCCTTAATCGTCGCTAAGAGCATTGGCTGTTATGGTTCTTTGAGTGCCACTTTGGTGATTTTCTGTACAGGAAGCAGCTGTTTCTAGTATAGCATCTTGTAGTTTAATAATATAGCATAGGTTATAGTTTTTAGGATGTTCTAGAGCTAGCAGTTTGTTTACATTGCATGGCAGTTTTGTTTCATAAGTCTGTAGATACCGATTTCTCCAATATATCGTAGGGTGTGTACACTGAAATGCTCTTTAACTCACTAACATAAATACTGCTGCTAACTGCACTGATTTGGTTAACTTTTCATGACTTTTTACTTCTCTCTTCTTTTGATAACATGTTAATTGAGGCACAGTAAATCCCAAATGGCAAATTAGACATGCAGAATTGCATTGTATCTCCATAAATATTTGATGCAGCTGTATATTCATATTGATCTAGGACTATGGTTCTTAACCTTTTTTGACAGGGACTCAAACCTTGTGCTTAATATTCGCTCAATGGCCAATTCTTCAGTTGTAGTACACTATACTTTTGTAGGTTGTTTCTACCATCGATCTCTTATACCTTTCCCTTTTGTCAAAGCGGTTTTCTTTGCACTGAAAAAAATCAGTGATTCTACGGTAACCGTTTTATTGTGAACATTTGGATCATTATTTGATATTGATTTCAAAATTTTGGGTGCCATTACTGACCTCCCTAGATAGGTAAGGGGGTGGGATTACCTAATTGTTTTAACTTTTGGATTCTGGGTACTTGTCCCTCGGTAAGCAGGACATACTTGGTATTCCCCTGCTATAGGTAAAAAATAAATGTATGTATGTATGTATGTTTGTATCAATTGTTCACAATAAACTGGTTACTGAGGAGTACTGATTTTTCCAGTACAAAAAAGACCCCTTTGACAAAGTGAAAGGTCTAATGATTTATTTATAAAATATTTTACCAGGAAAGATGCATTGAGATTTCTCTCGTTTTCAAGTATGTCCTGGGTAATGATGGTCGATGATAGGATTAATATTTTACAGTGTACTACTACTACTGAAGCATGGATCACCAAGCTAATATTAAGTGCATGGTTTGAGTCCCTATCAAAAAGGTTACAAACCACAGTTTTAGATCAATAAGAAAATCAGCTGCATCAAATATTTAGCAGTCGTGTCTATTTACCATTTGGGATTTACTGTGCCTCAGTTAACATGTTATCAAAATAAGGGAGATAAGGAAAAGTCATTAAAAGTTAAACTAAGGAAAAAATTATTCATGGTAAATAAAAATGTTCTGTTTTTGCAGCTATAGACAAATAATTATTGAATTGACTTGTGGATCTCAAGATGCACATGAAGTTTGGTTTAAATAAAAAAAAAAAAAACATCAAATCTGTCTAAGAGGATTTAGATTCTGGGTAGCAGGCAGAGCGGAGGAAAAGTCCTGTGATTCTGAATTTTATTTTTTTGGTTCATTATTATTTTTAAAATGTTTGATAAATAAAGTATCAATAGACATAGATTCTGACCACTCCTGATGTAATGTAAACGTTAAGGCTAATTTGTCAGACATTTATTACTGTTGTGTAAATATAAGGATTATTTAAAAGTATGCCTATACCTCTACCAGGTTGCATCAGTTGTATGCGAACTGCTGCACCAAGCAAGAACATGAATGAAAAGTGAGGTTAACCAATAGCTAAATTACTCTTTGTGAGATTAAGGACGAAGGATTGAGCGTGTGATGCTTATAGAAATTTGGACTAAGTCTTTAGAAAGAATAAACATAAGATAAAGTTCCTTGAAGTTCAGACATTGAATAGATTTTTGGCGTTGGTTTAAAGAATTCAGAAAAAGACACTGTAGGACATAGGAAAGGTTATGTGATGTGAATATTATGTATTGGAGTTCACATGTAAAAATTTCAGTCGAGTTTTGCAGAATTGCGTTGTATCTCCATACTTGTAACTAAAATTCACTTTCACAATTGATCTTTCAATTTACTAATCTACAGCCCCTTCTAGAAAAGAAATATTCCAAAATTACTAAAAGTAATTTCAATGATTCCAAACCATGTGATCATGCCTTCTCTTTGATCACCATTTGTTTTTTTTTTGTTTTTTTGTTTTTTCTTGTCTGATCCAGGCTGTTTTTTTTTTACTGTGTAGTTTTCCTGTTTTGTAGCTTTTACCCCCCAAAAATTATTTAACCAAGTCATGTTTTTCAGTTTTCCTTTGCCTCCTTCCTAAAACAACCATCAAAGGGTCCTTTGTGAATTTATTATACTGTCTGATTCTTTTTCTTTTATTTACACCAGGCTTCCTTTAGCCATGTTGTTTTTGCTTGTTAGCAACATTTTCCAACGCATGCCTGCAAGTGTGGGTAAATAAAGGAATGGGTATATATGTATTTGAGAGATGTTGGTAGTATAGTAAAAATGGTAGTCTGTAACTGTTTTTAAATGCTAGAGCATCCCAGTCCTTTGTACCCATTTAAGAGATGTATGTATAATCTATTTTCTGCACTTTCAAGGAGCACTCCTGCCAAGCACATTGAGTAAGGATTATGGTGCTTGAATTGTTCCATCAAATAATATAAATGTTATTTGAATAAAAGTACACTTTTAAATGCTAGGTAACTAAGCTTACTGGTGTTTTAGAGCAGTGTTTCCCAACCCACTGTTCTAAGGTTCAAAAAATACTTTGTAGCAATGTTTACACAAATGATTGAGAGAGGTTACTTTTAAGACATTAGTCACCAATTTTACACTCTTGTTATTGGCTGTTGGCCACAGCAGGAACTAATGCCGATTGGTATCAGTCGTGCACATCAGTATTTTAACTGTTTTACTATGTATGAAGCCTATATCCAATTGTAGTGTGTGTTCTTATTTACTAAGGTTTGTGCCTATCTTGTTTTTTTTATTTATTTATTTTTTTTTTCTCTTGTGAATGACCGCTCACTCAGAAAGGTGTAAGCAGCAATGTATAGACTAAACCACAACATGGATACCATTTGTGTTAATTCATCAGTGATGGAACCTTTTTTTTTTTTTTTTACCAGCGTCCTGCTCTGCCATCTTGTAGCTGCTGTGCATTATAGGAACTGAAGTTCTCGCATGTATGTTATGAGGCAAAACGTGGGCCAAAACCACTGGTTGGAGAATTTTCTAAATCTGCCACCTTGACCTGACTAATTACACTGTCTTTTCAGAGAAAATGCAGTGTTTACATTACAGCCTAGTGATAACTTTACTGACCACTCCTCAGATAGCTGTTAGAGATCCTTCCTGTGTCATGGCTGCCTAAAATGCATCCAAACATTCAGTATCTCCACCCTCTGCATACAGACACTGAACTTTCCTCATAGAGATTCATTGATTCAATTACTCTCTATGAGGAGATGCTGATTGGCCAGGGCTGTGTTTGAATTGTGCTGGCTCTGTCCCTGATCTGAGTCCTTGTCAGTCTCAGCCAATCCTATGGGGAAGCATTGCGATTGGATCAGGCTACCACTTCTGATGTTAGCAGGCAGTGGGCAGGTCTAAAGTAAACCCGGACAAACTATGCAACTGCAGACTTGAATACAAGTAAGATTTCTATATTTAGGGAGGCATGAGGGGGACCAGGGTGGCTAGGTGGTGGCTTTAACCCTATAGGGTCAGGAATACATGTTTTTGTTCCTGACCCTGTAGTGCTCCTGTAAGATGCACTGTCACATACATAATGTATTAATTACGGCCATTTATTTATTTATACATGATTTCATTCTGACCCATTTAAAGGCTTGTGTGCACTTACTCCAAATTTTAACATACACATCTGTTGAAAGCCAAGTGTATGTTCAGCAACTGCATGCATGTTTCAGCTGCTATTAGCTTGCCTTGTAGTTTCATTCATGTAACTACTTCAGTGACTGCTGAACTTCACATACAATAAAGGCAGTGTTTTATAAGGAAAGACCAACGCTATTATTGTTTGTTTTTGATGACTCACGTAGCCTTTAGCTGTTCTGCTATCGATGAGTTACAACACCCTCAATGCTGCATCCTCCTCCTATGTGTTATAACATCTTAAAGCATCATATGAGTGGTAGTTTTTGAAAAGTTAAACTGCCACAGGCTGGTCATGTTTTTATAGTGCAGTCATTCCAGACATTTTTTATTTGTAAGGTTTGTCAAATTGTAATCAGACATCTATTAAAATGACCGTGCTGGTTGAGTTTGCAATCCTTGTGATTTTACTTGTAAAGAGTTTATTCACTAAATACCAAATTGAAGAGAATTGAAAACCAAATTGCAAAAATTAAGCCAAAAGTGCTAACTTGTAAAACGTATCTGACTCGACCACAGTCACAGCTGGGCCAGTTTAGAGAAAGAAATAACTGGTGCCTGGTGGACTCCAGGTAAGTTGTTTAAGCATTCTCAAATGGTTTGACTACTTGGACTGGGGGGGATCCAGGTACGAGTTAATGGAGTCATACTTACCTGAGCTTTTACTTCCTTACTACTTCCACCTCCTTAGTACTTACAGCTTCAGCTCCCATTTCACTGCTTGGCCGCTTTTGTGCACGAGTCCAAAACTGAAATCTTTGGAGGTTCTTGTAAATCATGGAGTTTTCAGTTAAAATGAGATGACCGATATTTCCTGTAGGATAGTGCATAATATTATGAGCCACAGTTAATGACCGTTTAATGGAAATTACATGATGAGGCAGCCAAAGCTATTTGGACACTGCATCCAGACATCTTTGAGATTAAATGGTCTGAGTGCCTATAGTGTCCCTTTAATACAAAGCAGTCCTTTCTTTGGAGTTGATATGATTTTAGAAATATAACCAGCACAATCTAAATATTTGTTTCTTAAAGATTGTATCTTTCTGTAATCACAGATATGGCCATACTACGTTAAGAATTATAAAACTTTTAGTGAGTTTCCAAAAAAATTTATTTGAATCCTGCTTTTACGTTTGTATCTAGAGAACGGTCAGTAAATGAGCATAACTGTCCAGGAATTCTTTTCACACAATGCATTTGTTTGATTTTTACAGTGCTTTTCATAACTTTTTTTTTTTTTTAAATTCTTTATTTTTCTCATTCTGCACATATGCCATAAGTAAATACGATTGACATTGGTTAACAGAACAAAAGTGCATAACAGGTCATATTTTATAGATTTCACAAGCGGTAGGCATGCAGAATGAGGATTTTTGGTTTTATATGCCTGGTCAATAACATAAACATCATGCAAAAAAGAGTAAAGGGTTCTCCAAGACTGGAGACAGGTAACTTAGCGGTGCTCACGAGGGAATAGGTGCTCTTGTGGTAGACTGACCCCCTTCTGCTATCTATACTGCATTCCTGCATTAGTATTCGTTGTTTTGTTTGGGGTGGGACAGGTAAAGAAAGATTCCATTAAAGAGCTTTATAAGTGCGTGTCCAGAGTCGTGTCTATGTGCGGGTTCTGGGGGGTATAAGGGCTTGCTAGGTTAGGTGTCCTCGTTTGTGTCTTGAAACGGTTAGCTACGTTGCAAGTTGCAAGTCGAGGAGGGGACCCGGGGGGGGAGGGGGGTGTCTTAAGGGCACCCTAGCGAATAACTCTGTGGTTTTTGTTAGGCTATGCGTGCTCGTCGGGGGATTTTAACCCCTCCTTGAGTAGTGTGTGGGGGGGAGGGTGTCGCTATTGTTAACGCGGCTGGGAAAGATATTGCTAGCCTTTGGTCTGGTAAAGCCCGGCAGCCATATGTGGGTATGGTTAAGATAGGGCCTTCATGTGATCTCTGCACGTAGGAGATCAGCAGTGGTTAAATAAATGAAAACATAAGAAATACAAATCAACAACAAGAAAGCATATAAGAACAGCATAATATTATAACAGATCAATTCCTGAGGTATCAGGTGGTTTCGTGGATCTTAACTGGAGCCTGTTCATTATAGAAGCAGAGTGGTGTTCCACGGGTGTCTCCTATCTCACGCTGGTTCGTGTGCGGGTGCGGGCCGTTGGGTTCGACGTGGGACAAACTCTGCTATCCCCGCTGGGTTCAGTTGGGAAAGTCTCGTATTGCCTTTATCAGCGTGGGTGTTGAGGCCCATTTGGAGCAGGAGTGCGTCCAGTTCCAGGTAGGTGTGCGCTCTATAGGCCGTCCCCTGGTGGGTGTATAAGATCGCCCTCGGTATGCCCCAGCGGTAAGGTATTCCGTTGTCGCGCAGCCGGCGTAGAAGCGGTTGAAGGGTTTTCCTCCAAGTGAGGGTTGCTCGAGTGAGGTCCGGGAACAGCGACAATGCGGATCCCTCAAAGGATAAGGGGGTCTTCCCCCTTGCTGCGTTCTGAAGCATGGCTTTATCTTGCAAGGACTGAAATCTGATAATAAGATCCGCAGTGGCCTCCGGGGGCGCCTTCTTTGATTTGGGAAGACGAAACATCCCGTCTAGTCTCAGCAGCTTCGTTTGTTTAGGTGGTAGCAGGACTGCGATCAATCTCCGCACATAATGTGGCAGGTCAGTGAGGGTGACCGAGTCCGGGATTCCCCGGATTTTAAGATTATATTTCCTGCGTTGGTCTTCGGTGTTATCCAGCCTGTCGGCCATTGCCAGTTGTTGCCTTTGCATGTCCCCAATTTGTTTCTCGACCGAGGCCAGTCTGGTATCATGGGAGCTCGTGGCGGCCTCTAGGAGGACAATCTTGGCTGTTGCGCCTTCCACTGCGTCCTTAAAGTAGGCCATGTCCGCGGCAATGTCCCTTCGTAGGTCTGCCAACATTGTTTTGAGCAGATCCGCCGTTACCGGTGCTCCGGCTGGTGGGTGTGCGGGAGAGAGTGCCGGTGGTAAGCCCAGTGCTGAGCCTCTGTAGGGTCCCTCTCCGAGGTCTGAGGGGGTTCCGTCCGAGGAATAGAAGGAGCCTTCGTCCTCCAGCGCCATCTTTTGCCACGCGGCCTGCTGCGTGTTGCGCAATAGTTCTCCAATATCTCTGGCATTTGGGCTTTTCCCTGGTTTGGGTTTCTTGTGTTTTCTGCCCATCTTGTTCCCCTGCTGGGTTAGCGAGAAAATGGTCAGTTTGTGGTCCAATTTCCACCCGAAATTCTATGTTCTTATTCTGCTTGGTGCAGAGCTCTGAAGTGTGCGACCATTCCGTTCCACGGCTAGCTCCGCCCTCTGCTTTTCATAACATTTAAGATATTGTAGTGCATATTCAAAACAGTAATTTGTCAACTACTAAGCGAAATACAATTTTCAATCCAGTCTTCCTTGTCTCGGGTGCCATAGCATAGCTTAACCCGTGAGCCAGACCAAACATGAGACAGTCCTGGGCTAGCTACTGTAAATTCTGCGCATATTTCTATGCACAGAGTTGAATTAATTAACTGAGAGCGTCTTCTTCGGCGTCAGAAATCCAAGTCAGGGTATTCATGACAACTACACTGGCTTGTAGTAGTTATAGTTGGGATAACCTTTTAAATAAACGAAGGTTATCTAGGGTTGAGTTCAGTTTTTTTTAATTACTTAATATTGATTTTATTTATTTTGTTTTTTTTTATTTTTGTCCTATTTTTCCAAGTTGTAGTTTAGTTGTTGTTTTTTTTTTTTTGTTTTTTTTAAATCTAGAATGCAAACAACTGAAATACTACCCACAGAAACCGCATACCATCATGTACAGCAGTAATTTTGGAGGATAAAAGGAAAGAGGACAGAAAGCTTGGGCTCAAGTGGCAAAATTACTTATTATTTTAAAATAATATAAACAGAGAAAAATAAAACCTTTAACATGTGTTGGTGCCTAGAGTGCTCATTTTAATGCAAAATTCCTGTCTCTCCTTTATTTGTGTTTGTCATGATCTGTTTATTGCGCTCCTTGAATAAACTCAATAGCACTGCTGCTGTATCCTGTAGCACACCTCACAATTGTCTCTACCGGTCTCTCTCCACCTGTCTCTCTCTTCTGTCCTAATGTCCCCCTTTTCTAGGAGCTCTGTATTGTTGGTGTGTCTAAATGTATAACAGAGCTCCAAAGCAAGAATACTCAAGAGTGATGTGTTTTAAAAATCAGTCTGTGTAAATAAGATACATTGTTCTTATTTTACATTACATTTTAGTTTTATTAGGAAGTCACCTAAAATGTCTCAGAACAGCCCGCCTCTGGCCTCACCCCTAACATAAAAGTGCCTCTCTTTGTCCATTTGAAATTTTGTGAGGTATGCTGTAGTGACTCTACATGTGAACACTTAGTTCTCAACCTTCAAAGGTCTAGAAATGTGTTGCCATAGCATGATAAAACAAACTGGAATACTAAAGTGTGACTTCCTAGTGTCTTTTTTGTCTACTAGTCTGTTCATGCATGGTTTTAGACTTTTAAGGTTGATAGTGTAAATGGTTAAACATGTTCTGTGTATGGGACACTGTTCCTTAAAATTGTACAGGTGATCAGACCAGTGTATTGGAGCCACTAGCATTGCACACAGCTACGGGTAGACATTTTTCCATGTCTGTGTTATGGTTACTGCCAGTCTTTAGGATGTCCAAACAATTTATGTAGAGTATGCTGGTGCCGACTGCAGACTCATATTAGCATCAAGTCTCGGTCTGCTATAGTTTTAAGGAAGAATAATGCCAGAGATTGATAGTGATGTTACAATGTTTAAAAAGATGGTAACCGCATCTTCCTAGACGTTATACTGTATAACTTGCAAGAGAACATGTTATATTTGCTAAACCTGGTAATTTATATTTGTTCCATTTTCTTCTATTTGACATATATGCATGACATTTGGTCCCTTTGCATTTGTGCAGTATTAAGACCTGCACTCCATCTGACTTATTGCAGCATCTTGCAAAATCATGCAAATGTTCATGTTTGGTCCGGCATTGTTACAAAACATTAATAGAGAGACTTCTCACAAGCCTCCCCTGGCTATACAAACAAAGCTCAATATGTGCAGCTAGGCCTATGGTATAGATCAGCACACTTAATTTTTTTTTGTATTTTATGAGCCTATCCATATTCCACTGCTGCTTTAGTCACCATTTACATTTTTATTTATTGACTTTATCCAGTTTTATTTTTTTGCCCATTGTGGTAAAGCTTTACAGAATAGGTTGGTATTATATAAATGCCAATAATAGTTGCAAGCAGCATTGACCAACATCCAGCACATGGTCTTAACATTGATAGTAATAAAAGACAGGACTGCACTTGCACAGACTTCTGATTTCTCCATCCTGTGCATGGCTCTTTAAGTGCTATCTAATGACAGCTAGAGGTGGGAGATTTGAGTGTGTTATCCCTGACACTTCTCAGTCAGTACAGCTCTCCTTAATATAGGAATCATTGGTAAAAAAAAAAAATATGGATGGGAGAAAAAAAAAAATATATTTTAAAAAAAATTCGGGCCCAAATTCAGTACATGAAATTTGACAGAACCACTCATTCAATTGGAGAAAAAAAAGCTAATTAACCATTCAGCATTAATGTAATATCTAATAAGATAAATTCAGCAGCTGGGCAGTGTTGAGCATCCTGAGAAATACAAATGTTTTAACTGTATGGAACCCAATGAAATGTCATATTAACACAATTAATGTAATATTTAATAAGAAATTCTGCAGCTGGGCAGTTTTCAGGATCCTGACAAATACATATGTTCTAACTGTATGGAACCCAATTAAACATCACAGTGACCTCAATTTTAGGCAATTACCTGGGGATTAGAACTCACAGATATGGAGTGAAGACCATATTGGTCAAAATATGTGGACAGTATTTTGACACATTTGTGATTATTTCCACACGAATTAATGTATAAGGGAAATAGATATAAACTGTGCAGGGTGAATTCGGTAAGTGATTTCATGGTAGTGAGACCGATGTAAAGAGAAGAATGGGTGGGTTTAGATGGAGAAGATAGAATAAGGTAGGAAAGAGAATTGGTAGTGAGGGGGGTGGAGATGGCAGATTGACTTTTTTTTTTTTTTTTTAACATTCTTTATTTTAGTAGTGCAAGGAATATCAGACAAACTTGCATTGACATTGCACAAGATAGTGTGTGTGTATATGCACTGCTCAAAAAAATAAAGGGAACACAAAAATAACACATCCTAGTTCTGAATTAATTAAATATTCTTCTGAAATACTTTGTTATTTACATAGTTGAATGTGCTGACAACAAAATCACACACACACAAAAAAAAAAAAAAATGGAAATCAAATGTTTCAACCCGTGGAGGTCTGGATTTGGAGTCACACTCAAAATTAAAGTGGAAAAACACACTACAGGCTGATCCAACTTTGATGTAATGTCCTTAAAACAAGTCAAAATGAGGCTCAGTAGTGTGTGTGGCCTCCACATGCCTGTATGACCTCCCTACAACGCCTGTGCATGCTCCTGATGAGGTGGCGGATGGTCTCCTGAGGGATCTCCTCCCAGACCTGGACTAAAGCATCTGCCAACTCTTGGACAGTCTGTTGCAAAGTGACGTTGGTGGATGGAGCGAGACATGATGTGCTCAATTGGATTCAGGTCTGGGGAACAGGCGGGCCAGTCCATAGCATCAATGCCTTCGTCTTGCAGGAACTGCTGACACACTCCAGCCACATGAGGTCTAGCATTGTCTTGCATTAGGAGGAACCCAGGGCCAACCGCACCAGCATATGGTCTCACAAGGGGTCTGAGGATCTCATCTCAGTACCTAATGGCAGTCAGGCTACCTCTGGCGAGCACATGGAGGGCTGTGCGGCCCCCCCAAAGAAATGCCACCCCACCCCTTTACTGACCCACTGCCAAACCGGTCATGCTGCAGAACGGGCAGCAGAACGTTCTCCACAGTGTCTCCAGACTGTCACGTCTGTCACATGTGCTCAGTGTGAACCTGCTTTCATCTGTGAAGAGCACAGGGCGCCAGTGGCGAATTTGCCAATCTTGGTGTTCTCTGGCAAATGCCAAACGTCCTGCACAGTGTTGGGCTGTAAGCACAACCCCCACCTGTGGATGTCATACCACCCTCATGGAGTCTGTTTCTGACCATTTGAGCAGACACATGCACAATTGTGGCCTGCTGGAGGTCATTTTGCAGGGCTCTTGCAGTCCTCCTCCTGTTCCTCCTTGCACAAAGGCGGAGGTAGCGGTCCTACTGCTGGGTTGTTGCCCTCCTACAGCCTCCTCCACGTCTCCTGATGTACTGACCTGTCTCCTGGTAGCGCCTCCATGCTCTGGACACTACGCTGACAGTCACAGCAAACCTTCTTGCCACAGCTCACATTGATGTGCCATCCCGGATGAGCTGCACTACCAGAGACACTTGTGTGGGTTTTAGACTCAGTCTCATGCTACCACTAGAGTGGAAGCACCGCCAGCATTCAAAAGTGTCAAACATCAGCCAGGAAGCATAGGAACTGAGAAGTGGTCTGTGGTCACCACCTGCAGAACCACTCCTTTATTGGGGGTGTCTTGCTAATTGCCTATAATTTCCACCTGTTGTCTCTCCCATTTGCACAACCGCATGTGAAATTGTTTGTCACTCAGTGTTGCATCCTAAGTGGACAGTTTGATTTCACAGAAGTGATTTACTTGGAGGTACATTGTTGTTTAAGTGTTCCCTTTATTTTTTTGAGCTGTGTGTGTGTGTGTGTGTGTGTGTGTGTATGTATATATATATATATATATATATATATATATATATATATATATATATATATATATATATATATATATATATATATATATATAAACATCAATGGGGTATAAGCATAACATGGAATGTCAGGATATCTGCACTTTTTATGTTAGATAAAGACCGTATAAGCACAATTCTATTAGATAAGCTGAGAGAAGAAAATGTGCTGTGGCATAGAATTGTAGGTAGCTTCTAGATATAGTACCACTGGATTAGTTGTAAACCTGACCGATGAGCAAGTTGGACACACTACAGGAAACATAATTGATGCACATAAAGCAGTATGCAGAGCCAACATATCACACTAGCCATCAGCCCATATTAGTAGTCCTAAAAATAAACAGATGCAGGTGTTTGCTATGGATTGTTGGTTAATTAGCTATTGTTTGCACATAAGGATAGGCCTACTCAGGTGTTAAACATTCCTAGTGGGTGGTGCTTTTAGGAGTTAAATAAGGGTTGTGGTCATTAGCTTGACTAATATAGCTTGGTTGCTACTTCTAAATGCTGCTTCGAAGTGTGTGATTGGAGATATTCTGGAGATAAACTGGAGGAAATCTGAGGTATACAGGAGGACAAAAAAAAGGTAAGATCTGTTTGATTTAAATTACTCACCTCATTAAAATGGCAGACTTAGTTCAGTGTAATAGTTGTTATGCATTTGTGTCACGTTCCACTTTTTGGAGATTTGGATGCTGTCTAATCTGTAGACAGTTCTCTATATTGTGGCAGGAGATTGTATTTTTGAAGTCTAAGACTTGTAAATTATTTGGTAAACAAACTCCGGCTGGGACTGTTGCAAAGCCACTGCCGCAGAGACGTACTCAGAATGGCAGATGGATTACTGTAGGATCTGGTATTGTTATGGAGACAGGCTCAGGCACTAAGTGTAATGGTGTTGTGGAGACAGGCTCAGGCACCAAGTGTAGTGGTGTTGTGGAGACAGGCTCAGGCACCAAGTGTAGTGGTGTTGTGGAGACAGGCTCAGGCACAGAGTGTAGTGGTGTTGTGGAGACAAGCTCAGGCACAGAGTGTTGTGCTGTTGTGGAGACAGGCTCAGGCACAGAGTGTTGTGCTGTTGTGGAGACAGGCTCAGGCACAGAGTGTTGTGCTGTTGTGGAGACAGGCTCAGGCACTGAGGGTTGTGCTGTTGTGGAGACAGGCTCAGGCACTGAGGGTAGTGGTGTTGTGGAGACAGGCTCTGGCACTGAGGGTAGTGGTGTTGTGGAGACAGGCTCTGGCACTGAGGGTAGTGGTGTTGTGGAGACAGGCTCTGGCACTGAGGGTAGTGGTGTTGTGGAGACAGGCTCTGGCACTGAGGGTAGTGGTGTTGTGGAGACAGGCTCTGGCACTGAGGGTAGTGGTGTTGTGGAGACAGGCTCTGGCACTGAGGGTAGTGGTGTTGTGGAGACAGGCTCTGGCACTGAGGGTAGTGGTGTTGTGGAGACAGGCTCTGGCACTGAGGGTAGTGGTGTTGTGGAGACAGGCTCTGGCACTGAGGGTAGTGGTGTTGTGGAGACAGGCTTGGAGACTATGGTGAGGCCTAATAGAAAGCAGTTGTTGTTGGGGGATTCTATCATAAGAGGTGTGGAGCTGGACAATAGTGGTCTTGTGAGAGGTCTTCCCGGAGCTACTGCTCACAGAGACAGGAGATGTTTTTGAAATATTGTTAAGCAAGCAAAGCAGGAAGGGGAATTGGATGTACTTGTCCATCTAGGGAAAAAATACTTGGCTTGCAATGAGGTTTCAGAGGTAAACAAAGCTTTTTGTGTTTTTGCCAATGATATATGGCAGGTTGCTTCCACACTGTCATTTTTTGAAGTTTTGCCAGTGCATAACACTCAGAACGATAGGCGGATGCGTATTAGGGACTTTAACTTGTGGCTTGGTGAATGGTGTAGAGAGCAAGGATTTGGCTTAAATTCTCATGGTAGCTCTGTTTGGAATGGAAATTAATTGTGCAAAAAAGATGGTTTGCATCTTTCTCTAAAGGGAACAAATATTCTCAATGAGCAGTTCAGAGGTTTTGCTAGGATGCACTTAAACTAAGAGGGGGGAGAGGGGCAAAAGGGTGCTAAAACATCAATCCAATTGCCCCAAAACAAAGACAGAAGGTGCCTATAGCAAGTGTGTTAAAAATGGTAAGCTTAGTCATGTCTACAAATGCTCGCAATTTAGGGAATAACATCCATGAACTTGTGGAAATAATGGCAACTGATAATGTAGATTTAGTCGCTGTTACTGAGACATGGTATAATGAGAAAAATGACTGGGACATAGCAATACCAGGGTACTCTTTATATAGAAAAGACAGGGAAGGCAAGAAAGGAGGAGGGGTGGCCCTGTATGTGAAGGATAGCATAAAATCGAGCCTAATAAAAGTTAGTGAGGCAAACATAGTCTGTTTGGGTTACGTTAGAACTTGGTAATCACACAGTAAGTCGTGTAGGTGTGATTTATAGGCCCCCAGGACAAATAGAAAAGTTGGATAATCTACTAGTTGAGGAAATAGCTAAAATGACAATGAAGGGGGAAGTTATCATCATTGTTGATTTTATTCTTTCTGATGTGAACTGAAAAACCAAAATAGTTGCTTGTGCCAGGAGCACACATATTCTAAACTCCTTACTGGGATTGTCTCTAAAACAAGTAGTTGAGGAGCCAACTCGTAAAGAGCCGAACTAGATTTAGTGTTAACAAATGGAAATTTGGTATAAGATATTAATGTAGGTGAAAGTTTAGGATCCAGTGATCATCAGTCAGTGTGGTTTAATATAATAACAGTGACTGAGTCACACCACACAAAAACAAAGGTTGTAGAATTTAAAAATACTTTTTTCTAAAATTAGAATACATGTAAAGGAGTCATTATCAGACTGGAGCAATTTAAATTGAGTCCAAAAGAAATGGGATTATTTAAAAGTTGCACCACTGAAGGCAACAGAAAATTGCATTAGGATTGTCCGAAAAGCAAAAAAATCAAGAAACCACTGTGGTACTCCACAGATGTGGCCAAAATAGTAAACAAAAGGTTAGCATGTAGTAATTTATAAAAAAAAAAAAAAAAAAAAAGTGAGTAAGACAGAATGATCTATACGATTAGGCAGAAAGAGGCTAAGCAAGTTATAAGAGCTTCCAAATCACACACAGAAGAGAAAATGGCACAGTCAGTAAAAAAAAAAAAAAAAAAGAACACATTTTTAGATACATAAATGAGAAAAGTAAAACAAGGATTAGTTAAATTAAAAACAAAAGAAGGAAGGTATGTAGAAGAGGATAAAGGTCTAACTGACTGCCTCAACGAATATTTTTGTTTAGTATTTACAGGTGAAAATGAAGGAAAGGGGCCTCAGTTAGGAAAAAGGACAAATAAGTCATTTTCCATGTGATTTTACAGATGAAGAGGTTCTATTTCAACTTTTACCTGATGGAATACACCCAAAGTTATTAAAAGAGCTTAGTGGTATACTAGAAAAACCATTAACAGATTTGTTTAATCAATCATTGTTAACAGGAGTAGTCCCAGAAGATTGAAAGTTAGCGAATGTTGTGCACATTCACAAGAAAGGTAGTAGGGAGGAGTCGGGCAACTATAGGCCAGTAAGCCTTACTTCAGTAGTGGGGAATAGGATTGTTGAACATCTAAAATCACATGGATTTCAAGATCAGAGACAACATAGAATCAAGATATTTAACCCCTTAAGGACACATGACATGTCTGACACGTCATGATTCCCTTTTATTCCATAAGTTTGGTCCTTAAGGGGTTAACAGGGTTGATGTTCCAGGAGGGATAAGCCAAATGGCAAATGAGTTAGGTAAACTAGAAAAATGGTCAGAGTTGGGGCAACTGACATTTAAAGGAACACTATAGTCACCTAAATTACTTCAGCTAAATAAAGCAGTTTTAGTGTATAGATCATTCCCCTGCAATTTCACTGCTCAATTCACTGTCATTTAGGAGTTAAATCACGTTGTTTCTGTTTATGCAGCCCTAGCCACACCTCCCCTGGCTATGATTGACAGAGCCTGCATGAAAAAGAAAACCGGTTTCACTTTCAAACCGATGTAATTTACCTTAAATAATTGTATCTCAATCTCTAAATTGAACTTTAATCACATACAGGAGGCTCTTGCAGGGTCTAGCAAGCTATTAACATAGCAGGGGATAAGAAAATCTTAATTAAACAGAACTTGCAATAAAGAAAGCCTAAATAGGGCTCTCTTTACAGGAAGTGTTTATGGAAGGCTGTGCAAGTCACATGGAGGGAGGTGGGACTAGGGTTCATAAACAAAGTGATTTAACTCTTAAATGGCAGAGGATTGAGCAGTGAGGCTGCAGGGGCATGTTCTATACACCAAAACTGCTTCATTAAGCTAAAGTTGTTCAGGTGACTATAGTGTCACTTTAATGTGGATAAGTGCAAGATAATTCATCTTGTAAAGAACATTATATAACCTTCCAAATTACTAATAGTCAAAAAAAGGGAGTATTGCTAGATTTTCTAGACTATTCGATCTATTGGATCAAGATCTCCAAATCCCTTCTTTCAATAAATGGGAAATGGATATTGGTAAATCTATACATTTTATAGAATGGACTAGAGCTACCCAATTAGTTAAACAATCTATTCATAATGTAACATTAATGGAAAACCCACTTTAAATTAATCTATAGGTGGTATCTAGTCCCAGTTAGACTACATAAGATCGATCCTACCCATTCTAAAATATGTTGGAGATGTGGACTAGAAGATGGGTCTATATATCCTATTTGGTGGGAATGTTCTAGACTAAACAACCTAAAACTACAGATGTTCAAATTGGTAAAATCTATATATGATGACATAAATGAAATTAATCCACAAATGTTCCTATTCAATATTGGTCTTCCTACACAAGATAGTAATTTAAGAAAACTATTGACTCATATATTTCTGGCAGTTAAAATTAATATTACTAGATGTTGGAAATCCCCTACTCCTCCTGAGTGGCTAGAAATGTTGGCTCAAATTGAATTTCAATATAAAATGGAAACAAACTATTTTCTTAATCCCTTTCCAAGGAAAATTGATAAAATTTGGTCTCCCTGGACCTCCATATTTTCTAATACTAACTAGATATATCTCTTCGTTGTTCTCTTCTCTCCTCCAAATCGGCCAGAGTATGTGTTATGTAGTTATATTATTTATATTTAAAAAAAATAAAAAAATGTCTTTCTTTTGTTTTGTTTGTATGTAAATTAACCCCTTAAGGACTGGACAGTTTTTGCGATGTTGTACATTTGCGACCAGGCCTCTTTTTACACTTTTGTGGTGTTTGTGTTTAGCTGTAATTTTCTGTTCCTATACAAATTATATATTGTTTTTTTCAGGACAAAAAGGCTTTCTTTACATACCATTATTTATATAATCTCATGTAATTTAATTTTAAAAAACAAACAAATATGATGAAAAATTTAAGAAAATACATTTTTTTTTAACTTTTACTTGAAAAATCTTTTACTCCTCTACAAAAGCGAATAAAAAAACTGCTAAATAGATAAAAAATATTGTCCTGAGTTTTAAAATACCCAGTGTTTACATGCTTTTTTGCAAGTTATAGGGATATAGGTACAGGTAGGATATTGCGATTTCAAAACCTATATTCTTTCAAATTTATCAATAGTGACATTGTAACACTATTATCTGCCGAAAGTCTCTGAATAACACCCCACATGTACATATTTTTTTTAAAGTAGACAAACCAGGGTATTCAATATAGGGTATGTCCAGTCTTTTTTTAGTAGCCACCTAGTCGCAAACACTGGCCAAAGTTAGCGTTCATATTTGTTTTCTGTGTGAAAAAACTAAAAAACTAAATTGAACGCTAATTTTGGCCAGTGTTTGTGACTAAGTGGCTACTAAAAAAGACTGGACATACCCCATTTGCAATACCTTTTGTTGTCTTCTTTTGCAAATGGTATGCCATCATGGGGGTAATTCTCATTCCTGGGCTACCATACGCTCTCAAAGGCATCATAACCAACCTGGCCATTTTCAATGTAAAAATCTTGGACGTAAAAACCCAAGAGCAGAGTACAGAATATTTGATAGAGTCCTAACCTCAACATCTGAGGAAAGGGATTTAGGGGTGATTATTCCTGATGACTTAAAGGTAGGCAGACAATGTAATAGAGCAGCAGGAAATGCTAGCAGAGTGCTTGGTTCTATAGGGAGATGTATTAGCAGTAGAAAGAGGGAAAGGCTCATACCATTGTACAGACCTCACTTGGAGTATTGTACGCAGTACTGGAGACCGAATCTCCAGAAGGATATTGATACTTTAGAGAGAGTTCAGAGAAGGGCTACTAAACTGGTTAATGGATTGCAGGATAAAACTTGCAAGGAAAGGTTAAAGGACCACTATAGGCACCCAGACCACTTCAGCTCAATGATAGAAACATTGAAATACATAAAGGGAAATCAACACATGTTGATAACACAGTAAAGGAGTTTAGGCATGCGTGGGATAGGCATAAGGCTATCCTAACTAAAGGATAAGGCCAGGGACTAATGAAAGTATTTAGAAAATTGGGCAGACTAGATGGGCCGAATGGTTCTTATCTGCCGTCACATTCTATGTGATGTGGTGCCAACTGCAGGGAAATAATAAAAAAAAAAAAAATAAACAAACCTAATAATTGAGCTCTAGGCCTATAGAATTACATCTCCTCACATAGTTGTAAGAATTCTTGCGGCTCTTTCGTGGGATCGCCCAGCCGATGCCTGCGGATGGGAAGCTGACTCCATAGAAAGTAGAGAGTCCACCTCTGCGTGAAGGAGAGCTCCACCAGCTCCAAGAATGGATAAGGCCTTGCTACGGGTCTTCATTGCATCCAGCAGTGAGCAGCAATATATGCAACGCTTCGGGACCGTAATGCACGTTATAGTCCTTGCTGCGCGGGAACCTTTTGATAACACGGTTCGTCGGAGCGCTGACAGGGTGTTTCAGGCTGAACTTGATTTGGCCCCCTCCCCCCTGCTTTCTTTTCATCCCTACACAGCATGTGCGGGGGCCGCGGCGGACGCATGAACTGCGAAGTCTAGTGGTTTGCAGGCTGGATCTGGGAGATTCTGTCCTGATTAGGAGGAGGAGTGGTGGGTGCCCAAGCCCTTAGCTTTGCCCAGAATTGGGCACACAGCTGGTCAGAGGCCTGTAGGATTGGGTCCTCATAGTCGGCCTCCACTTCTTGAATCACCCTGGGTAGTAACACTGCTTACAATAGGCCACGAGTGAGTGTCATTGGGTACCGGGATAACCCCTACCGGTCCAGAGGGAAGGACAGGGTTCAAGAGCAGTGTTTAAAGGCTTAGGCAGAGGATCGGCTGCCTCTTCTGCCTCAAACATGTCCGTAGGCCGCAGAAAACTGTTTTGTGGGCAGTGCCCAGCAGAATCAAGCCAAAGCAGGCCAAATGCACAATAGGGTGCTTCTTCGCAGAAATAAGCACGTTGAGACGAAAATCTAGTATTATGGTCCAAGATTAGGCTTATTAAATGAGTTTCCCCCAGAAGCTCCAGCTATTTGACCACCATCTGCTGACCTTTGACATTGGCATACCCCGTTCCCAAATTTCACCACCCTCAACTCCCAATCTTGCAGAAACCTCCACTGCCTTTATCTCCAGCATTTTTCCACCAAACTCCAAACTCTCCTTTTTGCCATCTCAAAACTCACTTGCCCTAACTCTGCAACCTCACTCTACAACTTCACTCTATCCTCTCAACTAGACTTCATGGCACCTCCTACATTTAAACACCGCAAGCTGCGTGTCCACAGAGAGGGCTCGGCGTGCCATAGGTTCGCCATCGCTGGTCTAGATTGATAAAAGGGTTATGAATTACTTTATTTTTATATAAATAACTTCTTACAGTTTGAAAAGTTATTTTTTTCCCCCTTTTTTCTTTTGCTGTACTTTTTATAAGGCAACGTGTTCTTGTAATGTGGTTTATCTAGTCTGTTCTGGTTATTTAGTCCTGTAAGCTCTCTCAGCAATATTTTATTTTTATTTCCCATGATGTTTGACAATCCCCATTTTGTTAAAAAAATAAAAAAATTTATAACTTCTTTGTTTGTAAGTTCTCACTGGGGTGATGAATAGACTTGTTAAACCCAGCCCTTACCGTGAACTTGATTTTTGTTGATTAGTATTGCAGTTTTAGGGTGTGCCGGTGTCATTTGATAAAGTTATCACATTAAAGGTGCCCCGATGATTAATATATTTCTTATAAGCGGTTTCTTGGGAATTCTCAGGAGAGACAGTTGCACATTTTAGTCAATTTAAGGAGAAAAGAAAATCAATCGTATTGGTTTATACATAATTAGAAGGAGACTACTTTGTGTTTCAATTGTTAGAACGTTTACAGATCTGTGTAAAAGATTCCCAACTGTTGCAAAATTGTGGGCCTTTTTTTTTTTTTTTTTTTTTACTACTTACTGTGTGTCATCCTTTTGGACAGATTTGTTGTGAAGTGTTTTCAAAGGGGGGTGGGGGGGAGGAATTGAGACTGTTTTAGCTCTTGCCTTAGTCTCAGAAAACCATGTGACTTTTTTGATTGTAGTCATTCTATTCTGCTATAGTTTGTTCATATGACAATTGGGTTACTTTTGAGAGCCATTGTGTTCCAAAGTTCTAAAAGTGAAGCAGTCATCAGGTGTATGCTATGGTTTCCATAGTGATTGCTTCAGTTTAAGAATGTTGTCTCACAATAGTTCTTTATAAATAAGCAATAACCCCCATTGTTTGAGTTGTCTATCCCACCCACCGGCTCGTTGACCTCTGTTTAAACCATCTGAAAAAAGTTTTTTTTGCTTTGTTATAAAATCCAACTTTACTGTTGCTATAAAAAGAAACTATATTAAACAACTTGAGCCATGTTTCCACAAATAAGCTCAAAACATTTGCATGGTGGTGGTTCTCTTTTAAGCTCAGTGATTTCAAGCATTAGAGGTTGATCAATTTTTGACATCTTTGCTCATTTGCTTAATACTCATGCTCTTCTTGCACAGATGTGTGTTGGACATAATCTAAAGATCAATTGTTTTTTTTTTCTCACCAACAAGCAGACTTTTCAGTAGGTTCTATAATTATAGAATCAGGTTGGTCTCTCCAGTGACCTTTCTATTAAACATACACAGTACTTAAAATGCATTGCATTGCACCCAGACCACTTCATTGAGCTGAAGTGGTCTGGGTGACTATAGTGTCCCTTTAAGTAGGGCCTGACAGCTGACTAAGGTAAACATTACTTCTATTTCATAAAGCGCTCAGATTTATTATGAACTTTTATATGAAGGTTCCCATCTGAGTAATATTTTGATGAGATTGAATTCTGCTTACTGTGGTCTATACAATAGCACCTTTATTTCTCTCTAAACCCTAGATTCTGCTCTGTAATGCAGCCTATGACCTTTGAGACAAACCGTTTTTACTTGTCCTATAGTTCCAGCCTCACGGACCTTCCACAGCAATGATATTCTTTTTAAGTGAAGTTACGTTCTACTCTGCATTGGGAGATGTGACCAATCCATCTTTGTGTCAATGACTTGTGTAGGTTCTCTGATAGATTTTGGTCACCTGCACCATTCCTCCCCTGACTTGGTGTGGGGTATCCCAGTGGGATCACTGATAGTAGCTCTGTAAATCTCCAGACCCTTGTGGGCTTACCACTTATAGCTGGATTGTGTCATCAGGCCCCTCGATCATTGGCTCACCCAAAGTGAGCAGCCACATTTCCTGAACTGTAAGGATAAATGAAATTATTATAGTAATCAGTAGCATTATCCAGAATTTCTTCAGCTTGCATCAAGAACACTGCAAAACTATAGGTCTATACTCGCCTAACATACTGAATCTCGCCTAACATAATGGGTCTCTTCCACAGACTGCCTTTACTCCTGCGTCCAGCAGGGTTCATTGCTTGGCAGGCAGAATTCAACCTTCACAGGTAATGTCAAAACAAGCCAGATAAGTGTCAGTTAGGGTTCTAGGACCCATAAGAAGAAATAAAATGTTGTAATAATAATAATAAAATAGTGATAAAGTTGTTTATGCCAAAGACAGTATTTGGTTGGGTTCTTATATTGTTGGAATATAAATAGTGCATGGATGGTCTATACTGCATGCTGTTGCTGGAGTAGACCATTCCTCAACGAGCGACGTAGAGGTTTCTCTGGGGTAAGAGATCATATATCCATTAATGCACTTACAACTAGACCGTAAATAATATACATCCGGTCATTAGAAACAGGCAAATGACAATGACTGACCCTTTTTGTTGCATCTGAGGTTTGTTCTTTATATCAACAAAAAGCCGACATTTGCTTCAGGTTCAATAAATTGCATAATCTGTACAGGAACCAGTACAATTCTGTGCATTTTGTGATTGTGACATCACTTTCTTTATAGATATGACTATAATTTTAGGCTTTTTAGGTAGTGCATCTTGTTTTACACATGCGGCTGATTAATAGAAATGCATTAATTTGCTATGGATTGTTTGGCTTGCTGTGTGTTATGATAAATGCATTGCTTGAAGATGAGCCATTTCTGTCGTAGACCCAGTTAAGGTTAAAGGACCACTATAGTGCCCTGAGGGTGCCCCCGCCCTCAGGGTCCCACTCCCGCCAGGCTGAAGTTAGAGGAAGGGGGTTACACACTCACCTTTCTCCAGCGCCGTGCTCCCTCGGCGCTGGGGACTCTCCTCCTCCTTTGGTCGCCATTGGCTGAATGAGCGGCAAGAGCCGCGCGTGCATTAAGCCAGTCCATGGGAAAGCCTTTCCTATGGACGCTGGCATCTTCTCACTGTGAAAATCAGTGAGAAGCGCGGAAGTGCCTCTAGCGGCTGTCAATGAGACAGCCACTAGAGGCTGGATTAACCCTAATGTAACCCTAATGTAACCCTAATGTAAACATAGCAGTTTCTCTGAAACTGCTAAGTTTGCAGGAAGCAGGGTTAATCCTAGAGGGACCTCGTAGCCAGACCAATTCATTGAGCTGAAGTGGTCTGGGTGCCTGTAGTGGTCCTTTAAAGTACTCTTTCTCTAGGTTTATTTCTATCCCAGAACCTGACATTTCTATGTGAGGTGCTAGTTTTCTATATCAAAAGGTTATGCAAATTGTGCACCGTGAGCAATTTATTTATTCCTTGCATTTCACTATTAAATAGAAAGGTAGGGTATGCCTAAAATGTAGGTCAGATATGAGTTTTTCGTTCTGCCTTAATTGTGTAAAATTATTCTGACGAGGAGAAACAGCCAAGCATTGCAGTAGCTTTTTATATTTTTTTTAAATCTATAAACCACCTTGTCCATATTTTTATACATTTTATTCTTATCTAGATAAGTTACACATATTACCTCCCCTTCCATCCCAAATCAAATAGGACTAGATTTGGAACCCTTTGTCCTGTTGTCCCATGATATCCCCATCCCCCTCTGTTGTCAGGTGTCCTCTGAAAGATGGGGGGGCCATAATGTGTTTTGCCACTCACTCGTAGACCCCATTTGAAGGAAAGGCAGATTCCAGGGGAGACACTTGCTGCGGGTGACAATGTCTGATGTCCCTCCCATTATGGGCAACCCTGGTTTAGCAGAGCTAACTATCCATCTTGTGCACATATATGCGTGGTGCTAGCCAAACCTATAGCAAACAGTTTGTAGGGTTTTTTTTTATTTAATTTTTTTTAATTTTCATATGGTAGACTACAAACTTGATTATCTGGCAACTCTGCTTCTTTCTCCCCACTGCTAAATAACATACGTGGCATCTTGTGGCAAGTTGTTTGTGTGTATCTGCATGCTAAGCGCTGTTTGATACATGTTGTCATTTGGTAATAGGAGAATTAACCAGGCAGCCTTCACCATGCTTTGTGTTAGTAGACTATGCCATGGGGCAACTCAGAACCACTTAGTGCTTGTTTTTACAGCTTTTTGTACCAGGATGATCCTGTGTGTGCGTTTTTTCCTGCAGTGATAACACTTTGATTGTTTCACCTATTGTCTTTGTTAAGGCAGAATTGTCACCTCATTGTTAATGGTTAACCACTAGTGCTACATTTTGCTTTAATTTGCATGTAAGTGTATTTTGGCATTCAATGTAAATGGCTGCAGATCCATGATCTCCTATGAACTGTGTAGGAACAAGCATGCCAGTACAGGGAATCAGAGGAAGGAGATTCCTGCCGTGCATGATATCATGGGAAGGTTAATGCTTTGTGTTACTTGGTGCTTAACACCCAGTTATTAAGCCTTGCTTACTTATCTAGTGTTCTAACTCCCCCTCCACCCATCAATCCAATGAGTATTTCAAAGTTAGAACTTCACCAACAAAGGTGACAGTTCATTTAGAAGCCCTTCCTTGCTGATTTATTCCCATTCCTTTCCCTGCTGTGCCTTTCCTCCCACATAAAGCACAATGTGAGATGTGTTGAAGGAGGTGCTGTTGAGAAGGTTTCCTATCACACCAGGTATATTACTGATGCTAGATTACTTTTTTCCCCTTCTTTCTGCAGGTGGGCTTAAAGGAACACTGCATAGAAATTTCATTGTTTAGTAGATTTATACTCAAGTTGTCTGGGGGTATTTTGTTTTTCTGCATGTTTTCATTGGTAGTATATTAAAAACAAAACAAAAAAAACACACCAGCCTGAAAAAGCTGCAGACCTGCTGTCTGCATCCTTTGCAAATCCACATCTCTTTCCCTAGCACAAACTTTGTCTCTTTGCTGGAGCCATGAGCACGCACACACACAATCAAGGCTTTTCTCTGTATATATGCAATGTTTCAAAGCAAACCGCTGTACATACAGGCTGCAAGCACCATGCCTGCTCCAGATCACTGAAGTGGTCATGGTACTTGGAGTAACCCTTTAACCCCTTAAGGACACATGACATGTGTGACATGTCATGATTCCCTTTTATTCCAGAAGTTTGGTCCTTAAGGGGTTAAGCACAGCGAGATTTGGGAGTGAAGTGTTTCTTTAACTTGTTAGAGAGTGCTACTTAATATGTTGTCACTGTAATAACAAAATCTGGTTGCTGATTTCTAGTGTAGGACTATACTGAAGTTTGTGTGTTTTTAAACCATGCTAGTGATAAGGCTGACTCCAAATCAGGTTTTCAGAATAACTTCACATGAATAGAGATTCTGGAAGGCTTTGATTTTGTGTGTTCCTATAGCCTATGCAACTGAGTGCTTTGGCACAGCCAGGCTTGCTTGTATCCGTCATGTGGGCTGTCCTTGTGTTCTTAACAGTTCACTGCCTCTATTGCAAGAGTAATTGAATTTTTGTCAGCAGCTCATTGTTCATTCAGTAGGCTCAACCAATACTATGTTAATAGCAGTACACTGAAACAGACTGCTAAATAGGGCCAGCACGTACATGCTGGGCTACTTCATGCCTGATGAAACCTGCCCAAATCTTTTTCACTGATAACGTCATGCATTCAAGAATGCTTATGCAACTTATTGGCTAGTGCACGACTGTCTAAATTCTTCATGGTTTTCGGAGGAACCTCTTTATTTTTTATTTTTTACCAAACTTTTTGAGACACAAGATGCAAGTACTGATAACAGACTGGTAAGGGCAATGGGCATCTAAAGCTTACATAACAAGCACTTGTCAGAGTTAAGAGTCAAATATAGTTGTACAGTGGAAAAACTCAGCATTGTTTATACAGATCAGGTAAGACTCATTTTAAAATGAGATAACCAGGCAATGAATGAGGAGCCTAAAATTGCCATATTTCAAGTGCAACCTATACAGTAGACTTGTAAGTAGTTACAAAGCATGGCACAGTGCATCAATCACCATTAGACTATACAGTCAGGTTATCTAATAAACCACATCAGCCAATAGTCGCACAGTGCTTTATGAAACAAGTTTGGTAGATAATGAATAGTAAAGCCTATGCTGTCACATTCTAAATACAATCCTGAAGTCACATTGTTGTTAGGCATAGGGTATAACACAGAAGACTTAAAGTAGAAACTTATGACTGTAGTATCAGATCAGGATAGGAACCATGTCAGCTAATTGGTGCACATTTATGTATATAGCTGCTATACTATGCTTTGACAGATGTATTGTAGTGCAGCTGGGTACGAGCATAAAATACAAGGATAAGAAAAAAAATAGAGTTTAGCAGTGCTTAGAGAAAATTGTATGAGCATGGAGGACTTCCGCGAGTCTTCTTTAACCAATGCCACATGTCCGTCTACTGCAAAGGTAGATATCGCTTCTTCATATGTCCCCCTCAAACACAGTAAAAATACTTGTTCTCTTCTAGATTCTCTCAACTTTTCTAGCCAAGGCCGTTTCTGGAGCTGATGCCTTATGTCTATTGAGCTTGCCGTTCCCTTTATTAGGCTCACAGGTCTGCAGGAACTTTGGTTCAGAATCCCCTAGGGTATGTAGACGGCTGAGTTGATGTTGTACCACCGGGGCCCCCGGCCCAGAGTAGGAACGGTGAGTTAGGACAGTCTCTTGGTTGAGACATGTTGCATGTGAAGTAGGTCTATAGAATCGATGGCTTAGAAAGAGACAGAATCCCTGACACATATTATTAAACTTTGCTTCAAAACACTCCCTCCATGCTTGGGCCACAAGGCCTACTCGACACAGCGAGAGTTGTCGCTTGGTGGCCATTCTGCACACCACGCCGACACAGGATTGATAAAGTCTGTTGCAGCAAAGCTATAAATTCCCCACCGGGGATCTGGATACACTCCACCGATCCAAGAAAGGGGGGTGGGGGGAGGCTGTAAAGATGTCTCATTGAACGACCCAAGTCGAAGATAAGCAATCTCTCCAGTCGTCAAGTCATCAGCTTCAGTAGGCTGCAGGTCCGGACAGCTTTATCACTGGTCAGAGTGGAGGTTTACAGATCAGTAATATCCTCCACGGCAGTGTTAATTTCGCCAACTAAAAATTGTCGTCCAATTTAGTCAACTAAATTAATTCAGATGACTAAAATGCAACTAAAATGGCTTTTTAGTCAAGACTATGACTAAAACTGAATTAAAATTGGCGCCAAGATCAACACTGGCGGGTATGACACATGTGGGGTGGCTGGGGGATTGAAACACGTGAGGGATCTGGGGGGGATTGAGTCTGAACAGTGTCATAGCAAAATGATACATTAGGATGGTCTGTATTTAAAAGGATCGCACTATAGGCTCTTGGAGTGCCCCCCCTCCCTCGCGCTGAAGGGGTTAAAACCCCTTCAGCCACTTACCTTAATCCAGTGCTGGGCTCCTTCAGCGCTGGTGACCTCTCCTCCCCCGCCAACATCAGCTCCGGAGTGGAGCCGAATCCGCATGCACGGGCAGAGGCGCACGCATTCAAACCCGCCCATAGTAAAGCATTACTCTATGCTTTCCTATGGGGATCTTATGGACTCTGTGAGGGTGTCCAGCGTCAGGTAAGTGCGATTTTACTCAGTGTAAATCGGGGAAGCGGCCTCTAGTGGCTGTCCGTGAGAGGCTGGATTAACCCTCAGTGAAACATAGCAGTTTCTCTGAAACTGCAATGTTTTCAACTGCAGGGTTAAAACTAGGGGGACCTGGAACCCAGACCACTTCATTGAGCGGAAGTGGTCTGGGTGCCTATAGAGGTCCTTTAAGAAATATGTAGAATGTTATTGGTAATATATTTTTTTAAAGTTTTCATTAGAAGGTTTTAGGTATATTGGATGTTCATTTAATTGCTGGTTAAGTAAGGCATTGTTGAGCTGGGCCCACTTGGCATCAGCAGAGTTGTCTTCTGCAGCCTTTATCTGACCGGTGAGGATGTGCTGAAGTTATTAAGTGATTTGGAACATCTTGTTTGGGTCGTGCAGGAGGTTTCTAAGATCAGCCTTTGTCGCCAGAACATTTTCCTCCACTCCTAGTGCAGGCCTTTCTCCAGTCATCAAAGCAGGTTTCTCCAGATCCTCCGAGAAGCAGGAAGGTGTTCTCTGCGGAGGGGCCGCCATTTCAGGACACTGCCTAGTGCGGAGCAGATCTTCTATCATGGGATCCATCACTTCTGTCAGTTCAAGGCTTATCACTCTTCTTCCCCTTACTGTCAGGAAATATCAGTCGACATGTCATGGAATTAGGTGCCTGGGCAGGCTACAGGTAGGCTCTATTGGGTGCAGCGATGGGAACACTCAGAGTGAGACCAAGCATGATGGCTACTAGCTCCGCCCCCTGCTCATTACATTTTTAAATGAAGTGGTCCCCTATCTGCACTCCTGTTTTACCTCCTATAACTGCATGATGCATACAGCATCAGGTAAGGAAATTTGTTAGTTGCTAATTGTTGCACTTTTTTGACTGTTCAGCCTGCTAATGATTGGCTGATGTTGGCTACATCCGTGTTCTGTGCTAGTGCTATATCTTTTACTGCTACTTTTAGATGGGTTTCCACCGCATTCTGAGCTTGTCAGTGATTTACAGGATTGATTAAATTGTTAATTCCGAAGTGTAAATCTCACATTGTCAATCCTGCTGAGTAGGGGGCAGCCACTGGGTGCAGGGGAGAGCCCCTATTTTTCTCAAATTGCTCCTGAATGGGTTGACTGAAATCTGTGAAACTTAGTACAGACACTATTTGCAACATAATAAACACACCTAACAGTTATAAAAATCTCCTGCATATAGCAAGAAACTCATAGAAACTCGTAAAATCATTATGTCAAAACAATCTGAGTTCCCAGCTTGAAATGCAAATGAGCACAGACGGGCATGATTTCTCAAGTTTCAGTGCCCAAGAAGAACTTCTCTAAGTCCAGCATGAGATATGCAGATGACGCAGAACAGTAATTTTTGTATTTGCACTGTGGGAAGTTTCACTATGGTAGGTCTCATCACAAACGTTTTGGCACCCAGCTATAGCAGTTACTTTACATAGATTGCTCCTTAGAAAAGGGTGTTGGGTGTGTGTTGTTGTATGCACTTAGAGGGAACATGTGCAGGTTATACCAATTTAGTTTAGAAGACAGTATATTCTTTTGTTGTGTCAGTCATCTTCCTATCTCAAATAGTTAATTGGCAGGAGAAAGGCTCCTCTGTAAATGATAAGTTGACCTTGACATACTGTGAGATGTGACCAAACAAGACAACATTAATTGACTGCCTTTAAGAACGACTTCTTCTGGCATTTTTTTGTTTTATCAGATCAGTAAGAGCCTCCAACATTCTCCTGCATTGTTCCAAACGATAACTTTAATTATTCATTCTGATCTTGGCATGCAGTGCTGCTGATATGGTGTACAATCCCTGTGACATCACTGTAATGTGTTTTGCTATTTATGAGCCTGTTGGCAACTCTTTTTCTCTGGATGAGGGGACTTTTTGGGAATTTCAGAATACTTTATACTGTCAACTTCTACTTTCAGTATCTTTAGAGTGTATTTTTTCGCTAAACGTTACCAGGAAGCCAAGCAAAAAAATCTCCCTCAACTTCATATTTTCAAACCTGGTTATTTGCTAATTATTTGGGGGGGGGGGAGGGGGGGGGCTGTGGAATTAGAGCATTTAATCAACTTTTGGAATTCAAACTGTATTTCAAAATAGCCCAACTGTAGATATTCTTCAGGTCAGGATGCTCAGGCTGATTTGCTCGTGCTCACAGATTAATAGACACTCTGACTCATGCAGATACCAGCACTCTGACACAAAAAAAATAATCAAGTGCATGCCATTTTCAACTACCTTCCTCTTGGCTTACCATATCACCACAGGAGGGTGACTTTCTTTCAGTCCAGAGGAGATATCATGAAACTGTGTGCAGCTCTTGCAGGATCTACCTCCCACATGGCTTTCATAGAGCACTGGGAAGCAGTCATATATGATATCACTTCCTCTCCGTGCTACTGAAGAGTAGTGTAGAACAGTGGGCCTATTTTGTGCATGGGCTGCTGAGCTAGAGCTTCTTCAGCCTGCCCCTATGTTAATCCAGCCCTGCCGGTACGTCAACATCAAGGACAACCTCTGATACCAGGAGGGTGCCGCAACAGCCCAGTGGCGTCTGGCCCATTCCCTACACCTCTGTGCACCTACTTCTTTTCCTTCTTCTGGGCTTAACAGGTAAAAGTAGGAGGCTATAGATTAGATTAACAATTAAGTTATTCACTGTGTGTTATTCGGTTAATCTTATACTGAACATCAACATTGAAACCTCTTGCCTAAGATCTTGTATGCCCCCACGGTGCTGCCATAACAGCTAGGATGTGTTGAGGCATGGACTCCAGAATGTGTCCTTTGGTATCTGGCACCAAGACATTAGCAGCAGATCTTCTAAGTACTTCAAGTTGCGAGGTGGGGCCTCCATGGATCGGATTTGTTGTTCCCGCAAATCCCACAGGTGCTCAATTGGATTGAAATCTGGGGAATTTGTAGTACATGGCAACACCTTGAGCTCTTTGTAATCTTCTTTAAACCATCCCTGGACATTTTTTGCAGTGTGTTTATAAAGGGGTGTACATGGTCTACAACAATCATTAGGTAGGTGGTATGTGTCAAAGTAACATCCACATGAATTCCAGGATCCTAGGTTTCCCAGCTGAACATTTCCTAGAGCAGTGATAGCGAACCTATGGCACGCGTGCCACAAGTGGCACGCCGGGCCCTCTCTGTGGGCATTCGGCCATAGGTTCACCATCAATGCAGAGTAGGCACCTGCCTGCCCGAAACGGCAGGCGCCTACTCTGCTTCCATTTCAGGAGGCAGGGGGAGGGATCTGTGAAGCAGCTCGCCTGTCCTCCCACGAGCAAGCTGTGTGGAGTGTTGCCGCGTGTTACCATGGCAACGCACCACACAGCATCGCGCGGGAGGGAGGACAGGGGAGCTGCTTCACAGATCCCTCCTCCTGACCCGGAAGCAGTGCTTGCCATCACCGGACCACCAGGGATGGCTGTGTCCCCCCCTTCATTAAAGGTAAGAAGGAGGGAGGGGATACTGATTTAGTGTGTGTGTGTGTGTGTGTGTGTGTGTGTGTGTGTGTGTGTGTATATATGTACACTAAACCCAAACCTCAATATTCAGGTTTAATTGCCGTGTTGGCACTTTAAGGGAAAAAAAGTTGTCGTGTATTGCGGTTTGGGCACTCGGGCTCAAAAAGGTTCGCCATCACTGTCCTAGAGTATAACACTGCCTCTTCTGGCCTGCCTTCTTCCATGGTGCATTCTGCTGCCATCTCTTCCCCAGGTAAATGATGGTCATGCACTTGGTCATCCACCTGATCTAAAAGAAATGTGATTTGTCAGTCCAGGCAACCTCCTTCTATTGCTCCATGGTTCAATTCTGACACTCCCTTCACCTGCCAGTGGTTTTAATGTTGTGACTGATCAGTGTATCCCCAGTTATTTAACTATCATTCAGACTGAGGAGTTAGCTAGTGATGAACTGCTGAAAGATTGCTGTTGCCTGTCATCAGTGGAATCAGAATCATGGTAAATGTAAAAAGACAATAAAACAAAACAGATTATCTATGGTATTTAGAAATATGCAACATACATACCAATAAATGGTGGGGATTTATTTATTTTTCCCCTCGTCCCCCCAAAATTAATCTTTGGTCTCCAGTTTAATTTGTATTTGAATGTGTGCCAACTTCAATTTAAAAATAAAAATATGGTTTATTAATTGGTTCATAAAATTGTGAAGAATTTACTTACAAATGAGTTGCTGTTCATTTTAGTTACTTGCAAATTAGGAGAAAATTAACCTTTTGAAAAGCCAATGTAAATTAAGTCCTCTCACTCCTAAACTTGGCTTCATTGGGCTAGCATTTTAAAACTGGTTATCAGTTCACATACTATTTTATGTCTGTCAACAATCTTTTAATGATCTTTGTTTTTACCATTCCAGGTACAAATCTAAACATGCCCTTGCTTTTATCCTTTTATCGTATAAATAAGACCAGAACAAACGCTACAATTGAACATCCATTTGTTTGGCATGTTTGCTTTTTGATAATACATTTTGGCTTTTGTGCAGGTGCGGTATATGTAAAACAAATGTGTGCTACAGATTTTGGATTGAGATCAAAGAAACGTTGAAATGCGGTTCCTCTTGTACAAAATGGAATTTTGTTTTGTTTTTTCTGTTCTTGTATTTTCTTATTACTTTCTTCCCAAATTGTGTATCCAGCTATCTGACTTTTCAAATTCAAATGTTCCCAACAACCTCGATGACATCAGAATTGGACAGATATGGCTTACTTGATTGGCACTGCACCTCTCAATATGTACTGATTACTCAATAGAGCAATAGTGTTTTTTGTTTTTTTTAAATGTACTGTTGGTGCTTATCCTATATGGGGAATGCAGTGGGTGTTTCAAGGGACACTGCAAGTACCAAATCATCTTTAGCTTAATGAAGTGGTTTTGGTGGTTAGATCATGCCCGGCAGTGTAATTGCTCAATTCTCTGCCGTTTAGGAGTTAAATCATATTTTTATTGCAACACTTGCTATGCCTCCCTTAGCTTTGTCTTTGAGGGTGTATCGGGGTCTCGGACAGGTTGCCCTAGCTTTGTACTGAAAAAGATATATATGGTAGATTGTGCTTGGTCTGCCCCTATTCCTGAAACTTGCCTTATTGTGGACACCTGTATCTTGGTCAAAGTGGTTATGAATCAGTAGACATGTTCACGCTGCGATCAGGGCATTAGGATCATGCAGAGAACACTGAAACAACTGTATAGGCGGACTCGCCCCCTTTCTGAGTGGTCTGGCTCCTTTGGGTAGAGCCAATGACTCAAATTGTGTCACTGGCCCGCCCCTTTCCATTCCTTCCTCTGGGAGGTACATTTGATGACCTATGCAAAAGATAGAGGACTTGACTGATGAACAAATAAATGGAACAGAGAGAAAAAAGGTATTTTTTATGTTAATCTGCTTATGCGACAAAACTGAAGTCTGCTCTGTAGAAATGTAAAAAAGACAAAATGAGTTTAAAACAAAATTTTTACATTCATATTGGTTTTTCATAAAAGAAAATGTTAAGCTACACTATAGGATCAGGAATACAAATGTGTTCCTGACCATATAGTGTTAAAAACACTATTTAGGTGGTCAACCCTACCGTAAATCGGTAAAATAAAAAGTCTCCTTTATTCCAGCATTGCACTGGTCTGCCAGCGCTTGCTCAGTCTCCTTGGCTGAGATAATCAGAATTGACAATCTCAGTCAATTCTATGCGGTACTATGGGAAAGTATTGGATTGACTGAGAGAGTCAATTCTGATGATCTCTGTAAATAGGGCAGGGGCAGGGCCAAATACTGCACTGGTCAATCGGCATCTCCTCTTAAAGATGCTATCAATCAATGCATCTCTGTGAGGAATGTTCAGCTTCTCCATGCAGAGTGTGGGAACCCTGAACATCAGTGCAGAACATTGTGCAGCACCGACCCAGGAAGCACCTACAGTGATCGTCTGAGTGACTGCACCTGGAGGTGTCCCTATGGAGCAATGTAAACAGTTTTTTTTTACATAAATATGCCTGCAGGGACCTACTATACTCACCAGAACAACTACATTAAGCTGTAGTTGTTCTGGTGACTATAGTGATTTCAACTCCTACGCTGCTATCTAGGTCTAAAAGTGCCCATAGCATGCTCTCTAGTGGTGAATTTTCACTTTTTTTCAGCACTAACTCTCTGGCACACCTGTGAAACTGCTGAACTGTCTGGAAAGGAGTAGCTGTGCATTTACATAAAATCAGCTTGTTGTAGTAATGCTACCTACGTTCAAAAGTTGCTACAGCTGAACTCTGTAATTGGCACAGTTGTCCAGAATACTATTCTGCAATCCTGAATTAAGCTGGAACAGCAAGTGTACTTGGATAGTTTAGTTTATACTAAATTTACAAGATGGTGCTGCTTAGAATCCTGGGAAATTGAGTTGACACAACCTCAGCAGTACAAATGTTGGGCGTTGCTGTTATAACTTATTATAATTCCATTGCCAGGCAAACATAAATAGCAATATAAACAGACCTACAGTGTATTAAAATTCTTCTTACTTATTTTTAAATAATGGCTTGCTTATCTCTTAAATTCTGAACACAGACATGTACACTTCCTGTGTATTTTTCAGATGATATGAGTGTATTATTCTGCTTTCCTGGATAGTGCCCTAGACATTGCTCGCATGAAGAAGACATCTAATCAATTTGGATGGTACAGTATATTTTCTCCAGACCAGTTTAATTCTACTGCATCATATTCATATGACACACGGTGCAGGGGTAAAATGCTTTATTGCAAGCAGAACACTTTGTGTTTGCATTTTAGGGCTTTAAATTGACAGCTATCGTTAAAGGGACACTATAGTCACCTGAACAACTTTAGCTTAATGAAGCAGTTTTGGTGTATAGAACATGCCCCTGCAGCCTCACTGCTCAATCCTCTGCCATTTAGGAGTTAAATCCCTTTGTTTATGAACCCTAGTCACACCTCCCTGCATGTGACTTGCACAGCCTTCCATAAACACTTCCTGTAAAGAGAGCCCTATTAGGGTTTTCTTTATTTCAAGTTCTGTTTAATTAAGATTTTCTTATCCCCTGCTATGTTAATAGCTTGCTAGACCCTGCAATAGCCTCCTGTATGTGATTAAAGTTCAATTTAGAGATTGAGATACAATTATTTAAGGTAAAATTACATCTGTTTGAAAGTGAAACCAGTTTTTTTTTTTTCATGTAGGCTCTGTCAATCATAGCCAGGGGAGGTGTGGCTAGGGCTGCATAAACAGAAACAAAGTGATTTAACTCCTAAATGACAGTGAATTGAGCAGTGAAATTGCAGGGGAATGATCTATACACTAAAACGGCTTTAATTAGCTAAAGTAATTTAGGTGACTATAGTGTTCCTTTAATGAACTTTGTTTATTAGTCGCCGAAATGCGTAGGCAGACATTCTACGAATCTGAAAATAACACATGGTTGCCTGCGCAGAGGCATATACGTCAGAATAAACATGCAATCGATTAGTTTGGATGTACATTGACTTTGCGACATGTGGTATATCAAGGGCATTTGACAGGTACATTCACGCATTTTACAGGCTTGTTAGTCATCTGAGCAATACCCATGTCTAACTACGCGTGTGATGGTGCTTTCAGCGTGGGTATCCGTATTGTAATAAACATGCAAATAATTAAATTAAGTGTACATAAACTTCGTGAGAGTTGTTTCTGCTGTAGATAAAACCTAAAAATCTACTAAACTGCGGGTAGTTATCCAAGAAAATGTGTCAGTACTGCGCCTGGCTGAAGAGCTCGTTGCACATCTAACTGACTTGGATTGAGCATGTTAGCATGAGCGCGGCTTAAACATTTGTCCTGTACAAGTTTTTGCCTGTGTAGAGGGGCTTAATCCGCTTAACACGCTTTAGATAAAACTGCTGTGCAAAAATACATAATGGAGCTATCTGGTTAGCTAGTATGCAGTAGTAAGCGGCCATACTACAGTTGTAATCTATTCAATCAATAATCAAAACTACAAACTGTACCAACTTTTAACCTAGAACGCACACCCATAGGGGAGCGGACAAAATTAATCTGGAGCTTTTATCACTGTCAACGGTTGCAGGGCTGGTCTGTCCATGAGACTAGAGCGCTTAGGGCCGCTCCTTGTGCAGTTGCCTTGTCGTTCCTGGGGTGCCGAGCCTCCATCCGTCCTCCCCGCAACAACCCCAGTCCGTCACCAGGGTCCTCCGTAGCCCTGTGGGCACTCGGGGGCAGGGGCTATCCATTCGACTCCCACACCTAGAGTCCACGGTCCCCTCGCTCCCTGCACCTCCCCAACACCACCCAAGATCCCGGACTCAGAGGAGCGTGTTACCCACTGTCTCACCCGGTGCCGGCCACTGTCGTAGAGCCGGCGCGCACCCCCCCCGGCCACCGGTCCGCCGAAGGGGTCGCGCAGGCCCGCCCCACCTGGCTCACGGCCTCAGGGACATGGCCATCTGGGGACCCCACATACCCAGGGGCTGGGGCATCCACTCCTCCAGCGGGCAGGCAGTCATCACGGGGGTTCCATCCAGCGCTCGGCAGTGCCCAAGTCCGCATGGGCCGTTCAGTATGGCCCTCCATAGCCATTACTCCAGTTTCACCCCTCCGGTTTTGTGGAGGTACTGTTAGTGCGTGCTCTCGCCCGTGATGGGGCCAGTCCCTTCTGCTCCCGGTCTGGGTGCTCTCTCGGGCGGGTGTTTCAGCGCCCGTGCGTGTTTCTCCAATGTGGCTGGCTGAGTTACGTGCAGCCAGTGCAGGCGGTCGGCATCCGAACCCCGCGGGTATCTCCGTTGCGGTCCGCGCCGCCTCCTGGAAGCCAGGGTATCCCCACCCCCAGCCACCGGGGGGGGGGGGCAGGGCCGTGCCCCGGGCCCGGTATCTCCCACTGTCCAGACACCTGTCGCGGGATGACTCTGCTCCGCGTTGCCAGCAATGGCCGCCTGCATTCTGGAGCTCTGCCACGTGTAGGCCGGTCCCGGCCCTCTCGTCTTGCCTGGCTTGCGTCGGGCATCGTACCGGCATCCGGGGTAAGCTGACTCCAGTCCCCCTTCGTGAATGGCGGGGTACCGTGCACTTTGGCGATTGTTTTAGGGTCTATTTAGCGATATAGTGCAGGAGCCCATGTTCATGGCGTCCGATCGTCCCGGCCCCGCCCCCCTTTAATGAACTTTGATGAATGTGCTAAAACGTTCCAATAATGTTCTCTTACAAGGGTGAACAGTATCTTTAACACAGGTGTAAATAGAATGATTTCTTGTAAAGAACATGTGTTTAAGATAAAATCTCAGATCCCTCTATGTCATCAATGGCTGCTCGCTTTCATTATTATTTTATTTATATAGCGCCAGCAAATTCCGTACAATGGTTCCTTCTTTTGGCAGATACATTGACTTCGTGTATTTAGTTAGGAAGTCAAACTTTGCAAGATCTTTTATTGTGGGGAAAAGCAACTTCTGAAACAAAGTTTTGTGTCTGCATAAAATAAACACAGGATACCTCTGAGATCGGAGACACTTGACATTTCTTTTGTCTGGTAGTCTGCTCCCTGTGGAGATCACTGAAGCCAAGAGTTGTTGTGACTTTTCTTGCATATACGTGTTTAACGGACTTGCGTTGTGTTTTGATTTTTTTGCGTGTGGGTTTATTTTGTTTCCTCTGTATTTTCACAATTCCTGTCATTTGTTATTTTTTGTGTTTTTATTTTATTTTCATTGTCACATTTTGTATCTGTTTGATTTTAATGTACGTAGTAACTGCCGTAGTGTTAAAATGCATGGAAAGAAGTGGACAGAATATTAACTTTGGATGTTTGTAGATTTCCTGAAGGATGTTGAATAGACTGTGTCCTCCCTTTCCGGGTCGATTTTTTAAAAATTCTTTCTTTTTGTTGTGCAGTTTATTACATATTATTGACATGCGCCACAACAGCGTGTTTGAAGATGCACATAAGTTTGATAGTGGCATGAGACATTGCACATTTTTATATAGTTATAACAGGCTTGGCTAAACAGTGAAATCGTTGGAATAATATAGTAAGGTGATCAACGCTTAACGTTGCTGGGTTGGTTTTGCTAGTGTTGGTGTAGTGTGGCATTGTGATTTGCAATTTAACAGTTGCTGGGTCGTGAGTGATGTGTCTGCAGGTTGTGTTATTCTTGTGTAGGCTATGGTGCAATATAAACAAGTATCTTTGCTATGTCTTGCCTACAGTATAGTGTAACTCCACTACGCAGTCTAAACATAAATGCATGCTGTTGTATTGATGGGTAACTGGACATCAAGTTTGTGATGGCCTGGGGGCATAGTTCACATTTGGCCATTTTTAGTCGTCTAAGTCCAGGTATTCCGCTGTTGCAAGAGTTTGGAACAGTTAGGCCAGGAATACCTGCGAGGCAACGTGGTGGGCGCTTCAGCCTATACCCCGCGTCGGTGGGTCCGGTGTGCTGTAATTTTTAGTCCCGTCTTTGCGGCCGCCGGGCTCGGTTTCTCCGGCTCGGAAGTCTGCTCCGGTAGTTCCCCCTGTGTTGTGCTGCCGCGTGGCCTCTTGTGATGTTGCTTCAACTGGGGTGATGTGTTTCAAGTTGCGCTGGTCGCCGGGGTTTCGGTCAGGTAGGAGGGGTGTGTGTGTGTGTGTCGCTTGGTTTATAATCCCGGTGCTTCTTGTGTTCTGGTGTGAGCTTGTGCCCGAGCGTTTTGGTGCCGTGCCCTGCCTCAAGGCCCGGCGGTATCTGCTTTGCCGAACGGCCATCTTGGAGGCTCGAGGTATCTGCATATAGTGGCTGCGCCTCGCTGCTGGACGTATCCACGAAGCCACCCTTGTTTCAGCTTGTCGGTGGGTTGCCCCCCGGTTGAGTAGAGCCTCCTTGAGGCCTGCACAAAGCAGGTCAAAGATTTTCATAGGGGACACGTGTGTCTTAATGTGAGTGCTCCTCTTTCCAGGTGTAGGCTGGGTGGCCATTTTGGCCGGTTGTTGTGGGTCTGTTGCCCCTCTATGCTCTGCTGCCAGTTTGCTAGCTTTCCCAACAGGTCAGTACGTCCTGTGGGAACCGGGATGTCCCCCACTGGTCCAGGGGGGGGGGGGTATGCTGATAATTCGCTTGTGGGCTTTTGCGCCGAGGAGAGCAGCCGCCTCTCCTCTGCTTCAGCCCTAGTAGGCCGCGTTTAGATCTCCGTGATCCCAGCCTCGACCGGCTAAGCCTACATGCTTGTGGAATGTGTTGGTGCCAATATGTTGTTAGACATAGGTTAAAACACGTAAGGGAGACATAGTAATTATCATGTGAGCTGTCCTGTCTTACATGCACATTTTTAAGGAGTTAATATACCAAGAGACATCAATATTTGTTTCTGTCGTTTTGGGTCGTTAAGGCGAGATAGCTGAAGCATGTTACACCAAGCTAAATGCAGTCTCACAGTTGGTCTTAATTGTGCCTAAATGGGAAATCTGCCTTGTAAATACTATCGACAGGTCTAATCTACAATATCACAGGTTAGGTATAGTTTAAGGTTCATTTTGAGTGTGAATCTGCGCTGGGTCAGCATTTATGGGATACAGGCTAATTATAGCAATGTCTGGCATGGGAGCCTTTATATAAAGCTAAGTTAGCATGAGAAGAAGGTGAGAGTAAATGATGGCAAAAAAGACATAGCAGGCTTGATCTAGTAAAACATTTAAACGTCAACAGGTGGCAAAGAGAACTGGGCAATTGGCTTGCTGCCGCGCCCCCCCCCCCCCCCCCCCCCAGTACTTAACAAGCCACCGGACCACCAGGGAATACTATATTTCCCCTCAACAAAAAAAAAATACCATTGAAATATAAAAAAATAACCCCCCCCCCCCATTTTACACAAATTACATCACTACACAAACACACACACACACACACACACACACACACTGCATTACATACACACACTGCACAAACACACACACACTGCATTACATACACACTACACACACACTGCATTACATACACACTACACACACACGGCATTACATACATACACACACGGCATTACATACATACACACACGGCATTACATACATACACACACACACACTGCATTACATACATACACATACACACACACACACTGCATTACATACACACACACACACTGCATTACATACACACACACACACTGCATTACATACACACACACACACTGCATTACATAAATACACACACACTGCATTACATAAATACACACACACTGCATTACATAAATACACACACACTGCATTACATAAATACACACACACTGCATTACATACACACACTACACACACACTGCATTACATACACACACTACACAAACACTGCATTATATACACACACTACACAAACACTGCATTATATACACACACTACACAAACACTGCATTATATACACACACTACACAAACACTGCATTATATACACACACTACACAAACACTGCATTATATACACACACTACACAAACACTGCATTACATACACACACTACACAAACACTGCATTACATACACACACTACACAAACACTGCATTACATACACACACACCACAAACACTGCATTACATACACACACACCACAAACACTGCATTACATACACACACACCACAAACACTGCATTATATACACACACTACACAAACACTGCATTATATACACACACTACACAAACACTGCATTATATACACACACTACACAAACACTGCATTATATACACACACTACACAAACACTGCATTATATACACACACTACACAAACACTGCATTATATACACACACTACACAAACACTGCATTATATACACACACTACACAAACACTGCATTATATACACACACTACACAAACACTGCATTATATACACACACTACACACACTGCATTATATACACACACTACACAAGCACTGCATTATATACACACACTACACAAACACTGCATTATATACACACACTACACAAACACGCACTGCATTATATACACACACTACACAAACACACACTGCATTATATACACACACTACACAAACACTCTGCATTCACTATACACACACTACACAAACACACACTCTGCATTCACTATACACACTACACAAACACACACTCTGCATTCACTATACACTATACACACTACACAAACACACACTCTGCATTCACTATACACTATACACACTACACAAACACACACTCTGCATTCACTATACACTATACACAAACACACACTCTGCATTCACTATACACTATACACAAACACACACTCTGCATTCACTATACACTATACACAAACACACACTCTGCATTCACTATACACTATACACAAACACACACTCTGCATTCACTATACACACTACACAAACACACACTCTGCATTCACTATACACACTACACAAACACACACTCTGCATTCACTATACACACTACACAAACACACACTCTGCATTCACTATACACACTACACAAACACACACTCTGCATTCACTATATATACACACTACACCAACACACTCTGCATTCACTATATATACACACTGCATTCACTATATATACACACTATACAAATACACACTGCATTCACTATATATACACACTATACAAATACACACTGCATTCACTATATATACACACTATACAAATACACACTGCATTCACTATATATACACACTATACAAATACACACTGCATTCACTATATATACACACTATACAAATACACACTGCATTCACTATATATACACACTATACAAATACACACTGCATTCACTATATATACACACTATACAAATACACACTGCATTCACTATATATACACACTATACAAATACACACTGCATTCACTATATATACACACTACACAAATACACACTGCATCCACTACACACACAGCTCCTCTGTCTAAATAAACTTCATCCACTACATGTGGCATGTATATTTTGTGCATTTACCGTTAGAAATAGTTTATTTTTTCAAAATGGTAAATGTACAGAATATCGGCAAGTTATCGGCTATCGGCCTGAAAGTTCACAGATTATCAGTATCGGCTCTAAAAAATCAATATCGGTCGATCCCTAACACAAACCTTGACACAGATACACACACTGACTCACACACTCTTTGACATGCACACATACACTCTCACTGACAAGAACAGATGCATTCTCACTGCCAAACACACAAACTCACTGACAAGCACACATTCACTCTCACTGACAAACACACAAACACATACAAACTCCCTAACAGACGCACATACATTTTTTTTTTATTTTTTTTTTTTACATTTTACTCCACCCAGCCCCCCTACCTTTGGGAGTGCTTGCATGGAGTCTCTGGGGTCCACTGGGGCTGCTGGCATGAAGTCCCTGGGGTCCACTGGGGATGGCTGCAGCTTGGCGGGCGGCGAGGGACAGACAGGTGAGCAGTGTCTCCTAGTGATGCCGGAGCAGGAGTGACGCCATATTCCGGCTCCGGCATCGATACTGTGCGCATGAGGGAGCTGAGCAGAGATCAGAGCTCACTGCTCCCTCGCCGCATGCGGCCATTTTTTTTTTCTTCAAATTTTTCGGCCGAACACCAATTGGGAAACGCTGACCTAGACTGTTGGTGGGCCAAGAGGACTGGTTTGGAAAACACTGCACTACACACACACTTCATTCTTGTGGGCAGGCTAGGGGTGAGCCCTGTGGGTGGACTGTGTGGGACCAGGCTTTGAGCTTTGTAAGGGGCCCCAAAATGTCTGATGGCAGCCCTCCACAGTTATTCACTGAAGTGAGAATTTCCAGGAATTCAGAGTGAACTCAGAGTGAATTTGAAATGGAAGTCTAAAATAGTGAACTTTTACTATTGCTCGTTACACATTCACCGCAACCCTCAACTGACATGATTGGACATGGATATCTAAGCTGGAACTGAACCCACTCTTTGCCTCTCTCTTAGCCGTAGTGATATAGGCTCATCTTGAACACTTGACCAAGTTTAAAAGTTGGCATTGATGACCCATTAACATCTGTGACACATGCTGCCAAATGATACTTTAATGCTGGGGTACTTCTTGTAATTATTACATGGCTCTCTAGATGATTTTGAATGACACATATTGCTGTGGGTTATTTCATTGGTTTTGGTACTGTCTCCTTAGTATTTAGTATTTTATTTTTTTTGTTTCCAAGTTCCTAAAATACTCCTCATGGGGGTATGAAATCAGTTGTAGATGAAATTTTGCTTTTATCCACTTTAAAAATAAAATCGTGGAAATAAAAATCCACCTACACAGCATGGGCATTATTTTTTTACTTTTTTTAAATCTAGTAATTTCATTGTTTGCATTGCAAGGCTTACATTCCTGCATAACAGCCGTTAAGCTCACTCGCTGTCACATAAAGCAGCTTGTGTGTAACATTTACATAAAGTCAGCGCAAGTATGCTGAGAATTCTCCTACTGTACAGAGCAATGCAGTGTCTGTCATGGGAATGACGGGTGCACTGAGAATGCTCATGGCTGTGTGGGTCATTTGTAAAGATGATAAAGGTTAATGTATGGTGACAGAGAGTGGCTCTCTTGCTATCTCTGTGTATGAATGAGATACAGCATTAGCTCTTACCCTGGACTCATAAGCAATGCTTAAAAAAAAACCCCAAAAAAGCTGTTTCTTAGTTCTTGCAAATGAGTCTGAATGCCATGGAAACGTAATCCTGAGCTCACTGAACAGGCGAACATCAGGGTATATTGTACAATTTAAAGTCAAAATGTGTTTTTGTTTGTATTTTGTTTTTTTTTTGAAGATTTATTTTAGTGGGGTTTGTTTTATTTGTTTTATTTGTCATTTAGGTTTTACTTCTGGTTCTATTTGAGCTATCGTTCAAGAATGTTCTAACAATACAGAAATTGGCTTGATGGCATGCTTGCAGTTTTACATCTTGTGGTTGGACTACAAATCCTATTGGCCTCAGCCTGTATTATTTATAATCAAAGGGACGACCAGTACTTAATAGAGGGCTGGGCATCCTCAGCTAATGTGGTGCCTGTGCAAAACATCTCTCATGATCATCTGCCAGGCTCTCTGTTGTAGAATTAAATGCCAGTTTGCACATTGCACGTATGACTTTTGCCTCAGACTCGTGTTAAACCAAGTTACTTCTAAAGCACAAATTGAAGTGTTATATGCAATGGCAAAAGGTTATAAGAGTTTAATAAAGGCAGATATTTTTAGAAGGATGGAATGAGGCCAGCATTATGACACATGATCCACCACCCCAAGTTGTATTAAAAAAAAAAAAAAAAAGTGTGGAGGGGGTCTTCCTGGGTTATCACTAAAGTGAGAATTCAAGGTTAATTTCAAATTTAAAGCCAGAGTAGCCAAGCGGGAAACATAACTTGCTTTTTGAAAATGGTCCTAGTTTGTCCCTAAATTTAAAATAATCTTACATAGTTTTATTTACTAAAGTGAGATTGTAAAGTGTAATTTCAAAAGTCCCCATAGTATCTTTTACAATTACTAAAAGTCATTTATTTTATGTATCAAGCAATAGAATTGGGAGATTGGTGAATTACCTTGGTAGTCTGTGTTTTGCAGGGGCAGGCGTTTAATATAAAAAAAAAATTTATGTTGTTTATTTGTAACACACAAATATCCAAACATTGTTACATAGCAAAATCAAACATTGGTATATTTATCTACAACAGGGGTGAGATAACAATGCTAGACATAACTAAATAAGGTAAGTATACAGGAGTCATAATACCATATGTAAGATAATTACCACTGTTCTGAAAGCAAGAAATATTCATCTGCCTTAATAGCTGGCTATAAAGCCTGATTGTAGTAACATGAGAACTGTTGGTCTTTCTCGTTTCAGACTGTCTGAATATTAATATTTATTGTTTTCCTTGTCTTTTAATTGCCTGTAAATGACTTTCCATCATCAAATATGTGAGCTAGAAGCAGACTTTGCCTCTTAGGGTTAGTAAGTGGAGACCTCTCTTTATCCCTGTTTTTCTCCCCCCCTCTCTCTCTTCTCCTTTCTAATCTCTAAACCAGTTTAGAGAGGCAGGCAGTAAAGTGATCTTGTTGCATACATGGACACTGGGTTAAGTGTAGCTGGCAGAAGGAATGCAGTCATTGATCAATGCCTACAGCAGAGATGACTATCTATAGTTATGTGTACTTTTCCCTTGATCATTCAGCCACTTACATGAACACCAGCACACCACTGTATAGCAGTCTGTGCTTGGCTATGTTACGCTGTGAACTGATACACAATAACTGTATGTAGATTTACTTATTTTAAAGAGACTTTTTATTTTTGCTGTTGAATACATTTGTGTTTGCAATCTCCAAAAACTCATGCTTGATGATTGAACATATGGTTTCCACCGAACGTAAAGGGTACATCATTAAGCATCACGATTCTTTTGACTTTTCTTCCTTATGCAACAGCCCATCTAGTCTGACTTCCCATCACCCGAACTATTATTATTATTATTATTATTATTATTATTATTATGTGTTGGTATTTGGATATAATTGTCCCCATTTATTACTGCATGATTTATGTTTGATGCTTGACCAAATAATTTCAGATAGTTTCAAGCAATTTATTTTCTGTTTGAAGTTTAACTTATTGTAGATTTGTTTTTCTGTGGAGTTGATCAGATGATTGTCAGCTGCTACTTTCTGGACATGCTGTGTACTGTATACAGTCACAATGCTGCAAATCCCCTGTTCTGTACGGATTTAGAAATCTATCAGCAGTTATAAGATTCCGTGCATGCATTGTTTTGATAATTGAAGTGTCCCTTTCAAATAGAACTGTAATCACTGGGCTTCATCACTACCTCCCCTTGTTTCAGCTTGCCTTTAGATACTGTTTCATGTCACTGTCAGGCCATATAAGATTTATTCTGCATTGATCTTGGTTATTATAAGAATATATTCATAAAGTACCAACATGCAGTGCCATTGAATAGCTCAACAAAACTCACAGCGAACTGACAAAACAAGTTTGGAATTCGAGAAGAGGTGGTGACACTGCTCAAGTGAGCTTACAATCTTAAGGAAATGGGTTTTAATTACACAAAAGCTAGAGGTTTCTGGCACCTCATTCTGTTTCCAAATTGGATATAAGGAACGGTTTTAAAAAGGACACTTCACTTGTTTTTGCTTCAGTGACTATGAATTACTGCATGGATTTTGTGTTCTCCAAATGTTTTTCTTACTCTGTAATTAGATGGTGCCTTGTGGCTATGTTTCTTTATACATCTGTTAGTGTTAAATGCTTGTACCAGGAGTCTGGTAGTGTTTGTTTATGGCAGTGATGCATACTGCTTTTGTGCTGGTGGGAATATAAAAGGCAAACTTATTTAAAAAAAAATATAGATATTTCTTTTTTTCTGACGTGTAATACAATAATTGGCAGTGCTTTTATCATATGATCATTGTGTAGAAATGTTATTACATCTTAAGGGAAACTATGGAGTAAAATTGCCCACCCCTCCATGCAAAAGATAAATGAAACATATATATCTTGAACAGCTTCCTTTGATGCACCATTTACTTGATCCGTTTGTCAGGAAAGGCTCTCTTATCAAGAGCATTAGGGCATAAATAGTTAAACCTTCAACAGTAGTTCCACTTATCATGCCATATGTGATATGCAGTTTACACACAAGGCCTGGGTCACTGTTTTGTGAACGAATCTATGTGCACAGATTGGCAGATCTGTCATTTTTAGTTTCATCTTAGAGCTACAATTTTTTTTTTTTTTAACAAGATAGATTCTGTGCAAAGATGTGCGTCACTGTGAAAGTTACATTATTTTACATGATATGTTCTGGCTTAGACCTGACAGCCAGGCATAACATTTAAATAAAACAAAAGTAAAGAAGTAAAATGGTTTAGAATGGAGAAGAGAAATCGCACAACCCATAGGTAATTTGTATGTGCATTACATCATAGGGGGCATGCTAACTTATATGGCCTTGCATAGAATATTTAAATTTGACATTTCTTTTTTTTACGTTGTGCATCCCTTTCCACTGCTGATGTTTGCTCTTCTGTATGCTGGTGGGATGTGCTGTTTAAAACTCAATCTTGAACACTGTGTATTGTGGGAGTATGTTGGTGCAGGTGTGTGTAGCAACACAAATGCAAACTATAGGTTAAAATATATGGCGGTTTGACTAATCAATCTATAAACAAAATCAAACAACTTACCTGAAACAGACCATGTCACAGTTAATTCTAAACCTGAAGTATGAATAAATCACCTCTTTCTTACTTGAATTATCGTTTTCTTAAAATCTCAAATTGGTATACACTCTATGGCTTTTCCATAGCGTGCAAATTCAAAGTTAATTTCAAATTTAAGCCAAAAATAGCTGAACTAAAAGCATAGCTGACTTGGTGAATTTCTCTGGTTTGGCTATTTTTACCTTGAATTTAAAATTCACTTTGTGCTTACAGTTTAACTGTAGTTTTAGAGCAGTGCAGTGCAAATTATCATCCAGAGTTCAGAGCAGAAGTTAACCCTACAAATGATTTAGGGGGAAAAAAGTAGGGAATTTGAAATTCTCTTGAATTGTCTGGAATTCTGAATAAATAAAAAAAAAAAAAATTAAATGTTGGTGAAAATAACTGCATTTTAACTGTTTTTACTTTGACTTCCCTCGCCTCAAATTTGAAATTTTCTTTGGATTCTTAACATTTCACGCTTATTATTCATTGAATAATTCTGGGAATATTTCCAGGGTGACTTGTTTACATACATTCTGTAAGAGAGAGAAAGAGTGGATATGCTAAAATCTTCTAGGATATAAATAGTGTGCCTAAAATCTCATCTGTGACTCGGTAAATGTCAGGAGTGTACGGATTTCACAAAGCAATTGTCTAAACATGCAACAGATTTTACACATTTATCAGTCACCTATCTCTTCTGTATGTTTTCACCATTATTTATAGGACCACTAAAGTAATCCATTCTACTTCACTTAAATTAAAAATGGCCTGGTTGTAGTGGCTCAGGCCTTGTAACCCTGCAAACGACAATTCCAAAATAATAATTAAATTAAAATAAAAAAAACTGCCATGTTTACATTGCAGGGTTAAATCCTCCTTTATGAGCAGTCATATTGACAGCCATTAGCTGGGACACTGACCGATTAGAACTCTGTCAGTAACGTGACGCAGGCACCCCAATAAGTTAGCATTGACTCAGTGCTTTCCTAAGGGGAAGTTTGTGTGCGATCCTGGCTCTCGACACGCAATTCCACAATTCTCCTCTGAGATTAATTGGATTGGACATCAGCAGAGGCAGCCAAACCTCCTCCATGACATTGTGGGAGACGGACAGGTAAACTGCGTCGCGGGAGCCTGGGTGCTTACAAAAGGTAAGTGTAAGTAAAACATTTAATTATTTTTGTTTTATCGCAAATGAAGGGGGAAACCTGTATTTTAATAGGAACAAGCACACTAAACCAGCAACTAGATACCGAAGTTGCACAGAATTCACAATGACGCGCCAGAGAGTGACTCATCTTATAGCTTAGTTTTTATAGCGAAATGCTGCACATATAGTTTCTAGGCACTGAGTACTTCAAATCACTGAAGTGGTCATGATGCTTTTAGCAAGCCTTTAATGTAATGTCAAGATACATCATAGATACCAACATGTAAAACTACTCTTTAGATGCTTTGCTAAACTTGTCTAACCATCTGGCTTGTGAGTTTTAATCATTTATTTATTTTGTGCGTCTTTTGTATCAAATGCTTATGATTTACTTTTTTTTCATTGGTGCTTTGCTGATCTTATGACATCTCCCATTAACACCTGACTATTATATCTGTATGTCTGCCTGTCTGTCGTTTCTTGTCTGCAGTACTAGTCATCTGCCTGTTTAGATTTGTCCCTACAATTGTCTGACAGAGGTAGACTTTGCACAAACCTTATAAAAAATTTACTTTCTGGTAACCTTGACGAAGAAAGAGAATCTATTTTCTCTGCTCGTTTTTATTACAAAAAAAATTGTTTTGTTTGCATAAATCTGTAATAGTCTTAAACGTCATATCGTGACATATACCTGGCCAGTGTAATACAATATAATGCTGATTTATATTATTATTATTAACTCTTGAATCTATCAAACAGTGTTTTGAGTTTAATATGTAACTTGGAGACATAAACAATTTCACTTTTCTTAACTTAGAAACATAGATACAAACATTTATTCCTGACCCTATAGTGAAAAACCACCATTTAGGTGGCTTGCCCCACCCCCTTAGCCCACTCAGAATGGGTTAAAACTCTACTTTTTTTCAGCTCTCCGCGGGTGATGGCCCCGCCCCCTTGGTCAAAACTGCAGATTTTTAGCCAATTCAATGCTTTCCCATGGGGAAAGCATGCTAAAATAGACAGGGGGCAGGGCCAAACACCATTTTGGCCAATCAGCACCTTCTCATAGAGATGCATCTCTGTGAGGAAAATTCAGCATCCCCATGCAGAACGTGGGGACGCTGAACGGCAGGGCTGCCTACTGTGCATCCCTGAGCCAGGAAGCCAATCCAGTGGCCATCTAAGGAGTGGCCACTTGGAGGTGTCCCTAGAGCAATGTAAACACTGTCCTTCTCTGAAAAGGCAGTGTTTACATGAAAATGCCTGAAGGGTGCTATTATACTCACCAGGACAACTACATTTAGCTGTAGTTCTGGTGACAATAGTGTCCCTTTAACTTTGCAATAAAGTGACACTCCAGAGCCCAAAAGCACTTTAGCTTGCTGAAATGATTTGTATGAAGTGTGTGTCCTCTTATCTTCATTTTTACAAAGCGTGCAGATTTCAATAGAAATGTACACTTGTATAAATTAACCTGGTCAAACCCCCTGGCTTTCAAGCAGAGAACAAATCCTTTTACTCCCTGCTTTTGTTAGCTCAGTGGAGCTAAACTCTAGAGGCAGCAATTGCCCAGAACATATACCTTGTAAAGACTTTTCATTGAGCTGTATTGGAAAGTCTGATTTGACAGCCACAGAAAGTCTGGGCGGGGTTAGAAGGGAAGAGCTTGCAAAGGCAGCAGACAAGCTTGCAAGCTAATTTTAGATATACCCCCCAATAATATATATATATTTTTAATTAGGTGTGGTTTAGCAAATCTGGATTTTTATTTATTTTGTATTTGTGCAGTAGAATGTCCCTTTAAGTTAAGCAAGCTGATATAACTAACAGGACATTCACTGCAAAACAGGCCAGTGGTGTATTTTACTTTTCTGGATTTATGAGTGTATTTGCTACACTCAGATTTTTGAGGGTACACCCTGACAGTCCTTGGCTCATACTTGGGACTGAGTGGTATGGTGATTTCACAGTTTGCAGAGCAGCTTTGTTCTGAGATGGGTCTCCTTGGCTCAGAATCTCTTCATCCCGTCACTGAAGTTAGCTGTGAGTTCACTCAAATTGGCACAATCTGAGATGAGATTCTCAAGGGAGTTACTAACGATTTGGATTTAGCTGGAATGTTTCAATGCATGGACTTTATCAGTCTTTATCCAGATCACAAGTGATGTAATATATTACAGCGTGTAGACATCATTGCACTGCAAAAGGAAAGCTCTCATGCTTGCAATACAACTGATCTATTAATTGTATTTGTAATTAATCTTCTATATCTGTGGTGCATATTTTTATACACTGTTCACTTCCGATTTGATTATTTTTTAGCAGCTCTCATTAACAGTGTTTCAAATGCAAGGAATACAAAGAAATTAAAGTGCAAATATGCAATGTTGCAGTTTCTTATATGCAATGTTATACACCTCTATTGTTGACACAGATAAAGAGATTAATTGATAGCCAAAACAATCAATCCTAGCAGTCCTTTTAGTCTCTTATAATAGCTTCCTTCCCTGTTAGGAAAAAGAGAAACTTCCATTGTGCAGTCTTTACTAAATGCCAAATTGTGAACATCTCTCACCAACACACAGGTAGATATTACTCTCCGCTGCTTAGGGAACAACCACTCATGTCCCAAGAATTTCTACCTTTAAGAGACACTATTGTCACCAGAACAAGCTTATTGCATTTGTTCTGGTGAGAAGAACCATTCCCTTCAGGCTTTTTGCAGTAAACGGTCTTTTCAGAGAAAATGCAGTGTTTACATTACAGCTTAGTGATAACTTCACTGCTCACTCATCAGATGGCTGCCAGAGGTGCTTCCTGAGGCAGTGCTGCGCAGTGTCTCCACTCTCTGCATGGAGACACTGAACTTTTATCATCGATATACATTGATTAAATGCATCTCTGTGAAGAGATGCTGATTGGCCGGGGCCATGTTTGACTTGTGCTTGCTCTGCCCCTGATCTGCCTCCTTGTCAGTCTCAGCCAATCCTATTGGAAAGCATTGTGATTGGCTCACAGAATCACTTCTGATTATGTCAGCCAAGCAGGTAGATCAGGGCCAGAGGCAGCAGTTGCAGACTTGAATATAAGTAAGATTTTACTATGTATACAGGACTGGGGGGGGGGGGGGGGCGGCTAGACAGTGGGTTTTAACATTTTAGAGGCCCTATACTGTTCCTTTAATCCCTTCCCGACCTCAAACGTACCTGGTACATCCAATAGCAAATAGGCACTTACCTGATTGCTGGCAATCCCCCGCCGGCGATCACGATCCTGGGGTCTGCCTGGGAGCTCAGGCAGACCCCCACTGCCCAAGCTGGACCTCCCGGGCCATGTGATCGCGGGGTCCTCACCCAACATACCTATACATGGGTGGTATCACTGTACCTGGGAGATGTTGCTGAACACATATTGGGGTGTTCTTTGGCAGTAACCCTTAAAGTTTTCAGTACATGTATTCTTAAATTTCTATGTGTGTCAAAAAAATAACCAATAATTTTGTAATTTTTTTTTTTTTTTATTTTGTCATAGATTGGTGGTAAAATGGTTGCATGAAAAGGTTGGTTGTCTTCTTGTAAAAAATATATACATGTCAATGGTTATTCAGGGTTTCCTGACCACTATCAGTGTTACAATGTAAGTTTTGTTAAAGGGACACTATAGTCACCCAGACCACTTCAGCTCAATGAAGTGGTCTGGGTGCCAGGTCCCTCAGGTTTTAACCCTTCAGATGCAAACATAGCCGTTTCAGAGAAACGGCTATGTTTACATTTGGGGTTTAGCCAGCCTCTAGTGTCTGTCTTCCGGACAGCCACTAGAGGCGCATCTGCGACGCTGGAGGCATATTGTGCCTCCATCACGCAGAGCGTCCATAGGAAAGCATTGAGAAATGCTTTCTATTGGACACTTTGAATGTACGCGCGGCACTTGCTGCGCATGCGCATTTGGCTCCGCTGACGTCGGAGGGGGAGGAGATGTCACCAGCGCCGAGGGAGCCCGGCGCTGGAATAAGGTAAGCTGCTGAAGGGGTTTTTACCCCTTCAGTGCCACGGGAGGTGGACCCTGAGGGTGGGGGCACCCTCAGGGCACTATAGTGTCAGGAAAACCGCTTTGTTTTCCTGACACTATAGTGATCCTTTAATTTTGAAGAAAAAAAAAAAATGGTTTGGAAATGGCAAAATGCTACCAGTACTTATTGCTCTATAACTTTCCAAAAAAAGCTAAGAACATGTTAACATTGGGTATTTCTAAACTCAAGACAAAATTTAGAAACTATTTAGCACGGGTGTTTTTTGGCAGTTGTAGATGCGTAACAGATTTTGGGAGTCAAAGTTAGAAAAAAACATTTAAAACAAAAAACTTCATTATTTTATAATTATTTTTATAGTAAAGTATATGATATGATGAAAATAATACTATCTTTAGAAAGACCATTTAATGGCGAGAAAAACGGTATATAATGTGTGGGTGCAGTAGATGAGTAAGAGGAAAATTACAGCTAAACACAAACACCGAAGAAATGTAAAAACAGCCCTGATCCTTAAAGGGACACTCCAGGCACCCAGAGACCACTTCTGCCCATTGGAGTGGTCTGGATGCCAACTCCCACTACTCCTAACCCTGCAAGTGTAATTATTGCAGTTTTTAATATACTGCAATAATTACCTTGCAGGGTTAACTCCACCTCTAGTGGCTATCTACTTGACAGCCACTAGAGGTCACTTCCTGATTTCTAGCAAAGATTTGCGTTGCTCATTTCCCCATAGGAAAGCATTGAAATTCGTTTTCAATGCTTTCCTATGGGGAGACCTAATGCGCATGCCCGGCATTGCCGCGCATGCACATTAGGTCTCCCCGGCCTGTGGGCGGGATCAGTCTCGCCCGCCGGCCGACGGAATCAGAGGGAGGAGCCGCGCAGAGGAGGAGACAGTGACGAGTGACATCGCCACTGCCTCAGGTAAGTGACTGAAGTTTTTTTTTTTTTTTTTTTTTTTTTATATTCTTTATTTTTGTTGTGCAGGAGAAATATACAAGCATGCCTGAGGTGCCCCAAAGGCAGTCCCCAATGCGTTCATAACGTTTTACATAGTGAGGCCAATAAATAACGTGCACAACATTTTTAAGATGTATAGGTGTGAGTAGTTGTGTCTTTAAAGCTTCGGTGTTAGTGGTAGGTAAACATGCTATGCAAACATCTATTGTTACTAACATCAGACTGGGATTCGTATCAGGAGTAGTTCCTAAGGTAGTATATTCCGTTTACGTGTTGTGGGGAGGCCAGCGTATGGTGCTGCTAGTACCCATTTGTTAATTGTGACGTGTATCCTAGGTAAGCAGAGGGTATCCAGCTTAGTGTGCTAGTCAAGTATGACAGTGTATGTATTGCAATATGAAGTTAGGCAATTTACTTTTGTGTTTTTAATTTACTTTTGTGCCAAGAGTCCTGTAGTCAGGGGGAGGTTTGGGGCTGCGGTTAGTGCGGCTTGTGCATGCTTTGGTTGGTCATCCGATGCCCCGTCGTGGGCCATTACTCACAGGTGGGCTCAGTTCTCTTTGGGGGGCTGTGCAGCCTTGTGGTGGCGGGTGGTTCCTCCAGCCCGGGGACTGCGTGGACAGTAGTGCTCTGTTCCCACGGGTTGAGTCTCAAGAGTCCTAGGGTTTTTCCCGTAGGGTCAGGGCGGCAGGTGCCAATCCTTGTCGGCGTGGGTGTCCCCCCGTTTCTTCGGTCTCCCCGCTGTCGTGTCTGTGGCTGGTGTCTCCGCCTGTGATTGCGTCGGGCTGCAGACTTGGGCCTCCACAGGTGTTTCCGCTGGCACAGGTGGCTTGGGTAAGTTTCACCCCTTGTGGTTCCGTTGCCGTGTGGGCCTGTGTGCCTGTGTGGGGAAGTGCGCCTGTTTGGGTCTCTGTTTGCCGCACTCTGTTCTTGCGCTTTTTGGAGTCCTCCCCTCTGCCAAGCTGTCATTCCCTGTGTATGCTGGGCCCAGCATGGACCAGTGTTGGTGGTATGGGTCTATGTTTCTGGCATGCTCCAGGCGTGTCCAGAAACGGTTGCAAACAGCCTCGAACCTGGCGTTGAAGTCTGCTGCCCAGTTGCTGGGAGTTTGTCGGTCTGAGTGGGTAGCACCACTGTCGGCCATTTTGATCGGGCCTCGTGGTCTCCGCTTATCTGCTGTATACTCAAGGGTTTTTTGTAGTTTGGTCGTCTCAGTCTGGGTAGGTGGACCGGGATATCCCCCACCAGTGGGGTGGGATTTGTCGGTGTCCCAGTCACCGTTGTTGTGCCCGGAGAGCGACCGTCTCTCCGTGGCTCAGCTTCTGGTAGGCTGCAAGCCTCGGCGTATCCGCTAGGCTGAGTTAGAGTTAGAGAGAGGCACCGGTTTGTGCGGTAGCCCCTTCCGGTCACAATTGTCGTGGTCTGCAGCTTGTGGGTCTCAATGGCTGGGTAAGATGCCCCGTTTTTTGTTCCCAGGTGAGCGACCGTTGTGCCCGGAGAGCGACCGTCTCTCCGTGGCTCAGCTTCTGGTAGGCTGCAAGCCTCGGCGTATCCGCTAGGCTGAGTTAGAGTTAGAGAGAGGCACCGGTTTGTGCGGTAGCCCCTTCCGGTCACAATTGTCGTGGTCTGCAGCTTGTGGGTCTCAATGGCTGGGTAAGATGCCCCGTTTTTTGTTCCCAGGTGTGGGAGCTCTTGCCTGGCACGTCTGGGCCGCTTGGTTGCTTGGCTCCGCCCCCTACTGAAGGGGTTTTCACCCCTTCAGTAACCGGGGATTGGTGAGTGGGAGGGAGAGGGTACCTCCAGTGCCTGGAAAACGGATTATTTTCCTGGCACTGGAGTTTCCCTTTAAAGGTAAGACAATTGTAAAATGATCTGGTCACTAAGGGGTTAAAGAACTAACATTAGAGGTTCAATCCTAACCTGCTGAGCGAGAGAGAAACTCCAATTGTGCAGAACATCAAGTAAATGGTGAATCGCAAACCCCATCACAAATAACTAGGGCTAAATGAAAAATGCAGGCTTTGCAAGATCGCAATAGGTGTGGTGGAGGATCAGGACAGACACTATGCCATACTAGTTATGTATTACAGACACAGACAAGATTGGAGGAAGACATTCCTATCGGATTACAACTCTAAGGATATGATGGGCTGTCCCAAGAATAGGTGAGAGTAAAACCTATTTGGTTATTGACTAAGTAGTTTGCAAATAAACAGTTTAGTTGGTGGTCTGCACAGTTGCAGTGTCCATCTCTCTCACCAGTAAACGATCAAACCTCTGATGCTGGTTTTTTAAGACAGACGTTCTTGGGACATGAATGGTTGTCTCAGAAGTAGCTGAGAGTAATATCTACCTGTGTGTTGGTGAAAGGGGCTCACAACGCCGCGTTTAGCAAAAAACAGGAAGAGTTTAATAGGACTACTAAGATGGATAGTTTTCGCTGTCAATTAATAGCTTTGTCGGGGTTAACATTGTTTATTTTCTTTCATAGTTAATTTTCAGAAAATAGGTAGTGTATAGATACATCATTTTTTAACCATTTGAGCTATAGGATCGTTTCTAATCTAATGCTGAATTGTGGGCTTCTATTTATAATTGTGGGCTTCTATTATCTTGTCGTTGCTTAGTTAGGTTTGGGAGGAAATATGTCACCTTTAAATAAGTGCAATGTTTTTCCATCCCATATCTGGCTGCAGTTACCCCACTAGTTATGCAGTGAGTGCTTTATTTGAATTTGGTGAGAGTTTTTTTTTCTAGTTAGGTCTGTTTACTCGTTTAATCTAAAATTAAATAAGAGGGCTCATCTATGAACAGCTTGGAATGTGAATACGTCTATTTTATCCTAAGTAACAGAGATTTTTTTTTTTAATAAAACATAAAAAGTTGTGTTGCATGTTTAATCATTTCTAGTCTATTACACAAATTGTTCTGTTTTAGGGGTGTCCTTATAAGTTGTGCAAATAAAGCTTAAATTCTGATGAAGTGTGGTGAACAAATGGGGAAAAATAAATAAATCTTAAAATTGGCAAAATTCTGTATGCCTAAATCCTATTGTGACTGCAGATCTGAGTATTGCATCAGACATCCAGCAGGTGGTGCTGCTGTCCAGCTTACATTTGTACCCATGCATCCCCATTTGGAATATATTTAATGGTATATTTAATGTGTTGATTATCTTGCATGTTAAGTATCTAGAACTAGTCCGTTAGAACTTTCCGTTTATTGCAAGCAGAATCATTTTGTCAGCTTGCCTTCAAATGCTTCACACTTTTGTATATCTTTAATGATCGTACACTGCCTACAATCTTGCAGCTTCATGTAAATGTATAGTATATTTTATTTTAATTATATTCTATTGCATGTTCCGAATAATAAGTTGAGAAGAAAGTCAAAGAAGCAGTAAAGTTATTTAGGATTGTGCAGAATGAATTTACAGTTCACTATTAACATTGTATTATTTGTGAACCCTTTTTTTTTTTTGTTTGTTTGTTTCGGGGGTGGGAGGGTGTTTGATTTATATGGCTTGGTTTTAGGTACTCAACTGAGCAGTTTTGATGGTTTTATCCAGCATATTTTCTGACTTTTACATTTCAGTTTGTATTCACTTTAGTAATGCATTAAAATATTTTCTCTCTAAAATTTGGATAGCACCCACCAGTTCCTGGTGTTTTGTTAACACTGCGTGACCATATGGTTTGAGCAGATCTCTGTAATTTGGACTTTACATATTTTATCTAACCTTAAAAATGGTCAAACTGTGAATTGTGTGCACGTTGGTTCCTTTGTGTGTCTGTGTGTCTGTGTGTGTGTGTATTCTATATAGAATGTGTTATAGGTTCTGCTTCTAGTTTCTGACTTTCTTTGAGTCTTTGTAATCCCAGTTAGAAATGTATGTATTTACTTTAATTCTCCATTTAAAATCTAGGATGGTGCACCCATGGAGATGAAATGATCGTCATATCAAGGAGGGGGTAAGCACTGATGGTGCCCAAAGGATGGACTTTATGAATGGCCAATCGAGCAGCACTGCTGTACCAGCAACTGCATCAGAGGTAATGAGATAGGACACAGCACTCCCTATTTAGATCGTAGATGGGATGCGTCAGCTGGGACGCACACGTGCCTTCTACATGAAAGAACGTTTTGTAATATACATAAATTTCAATGGAAAAGTTTCCATAAATTGACTTAACTTGAGATGTATGAAATTGCATGTGTTCTTTTTCAAGTAGGCCGGGAAAACCAATTTTGCCCTCGTCATTTCCTGAGCAGATTGTGAGCAGGAGACTGCTGTAACTTATAAAAGAACATTAAAAGGGAAGAGAAAAATTGCTTTCTGCAGCTTACAGAAAGAAGCAATGTAATTTTAAACATTTGAGTAATTATATTCTTTCACGTTACGGCTTTTTTTTCTTTCTTTTTTTTTCTTGCATTAGTTCCGAAATAATAATTTTCATTTATTTTAACAAGATCATTTTGATTTAAATTTTTTGACAAGTATAAAAATCATGTTCTATGTTCTAAAGACTGAATTTTATTAAAGGCTGCTATGAGAACAGAATAAAATTTAAGTTAAAAAATTCCAAGTGATGTAGTTGAGTGATTTCCTGTACAGGCGACCGATACTCTTCTGCAATAGTATACATGTAGTTGTTATTCATGCTGCAACTTCTAAAGTGATATCATACCTGAATTAACTTTCATACCCCAAACTATGGCGTGGTGCCAGGCTAAAATTAAAGGAACTCTTCAAGCACCATAACCACTACAGCCCCTCCGTACTGATTGTGGTGCTTGGAGTACCATTTTTAAATACAGTTGCATTAAATGTATAGAACCCCAGATTTTGGAACTATGCATTGTCTGCATTTAAAAGGATACACTGTGCACTATAACTACTTTATCTCATTAAACTTTCCCACATGAGTGGCTTTAAACAATACAGCAGGACATCAGCAGTTAAAAGCTTTGTAAATGTGTTAGATAAAATGTACTTTTTTATTTCTATTTTACCTTTTTTTTAAATAAATAAATATTTTATTTTCTTAAAATTTTCCCTCTATCCTTTGACATTTCTTATGATTTTGTTTTCCTGACAGAAGAGCAGCAGCTCTGAGTCATTAAGTGACAAAGGCTCTTCTGAGTTAAAGAAAAGCTTTGATGCGGTTGTGTTCGACGTCCTCATGGTCACTCCAGAAGAATATGCTGTAAGTTATCCCCTATTATGTTTTGAAACAAGTATTTTAAAGGGATCTGTCATGCTACGTTTTATTTATTTTTAGTGGAGAATAATTATTTGTTTAAAACGCACCATGGTCACCTGAACAGCTTATTGTACTGTTTTAGTGTCTACAACATGTCCCTGCAGGCTTTTTAATGTAAACTCTGCCTTTTCAGAGAAAATGCAGCTATGCATTGCTTCTTAGGGACTCCTTCAGTGACAGTCACTTAAGATGTTGTGCTTCCTGGGTCAGTGCTGCACAACATGCAGCACTGACCTTCAGCATCACCCCACTCTGCATGGAGGCGCTGAACTTTCCCCATAGAGATGTAGTTAGTCAGTGCATGTCTATGAGGAGATACTGATTGGCCAACGTAGCGTTTTGCCTCATATAGCAACAGTCTATGGTAAACTATTGGATTAGCTGAGATCATCAATTCTGATCATCTCGGCCAAGGAGACTATCAGGGGTGCGGTCAGCTTTAGTGGACCTGCGCGACACTAAAATATAGAAATGTTTTCTACTTATTCAAGGTGGTCATGGGGGGAATGCAGACAGCTAAATAGTATTTTTACTATGTTCTGTTAAACTTTCTTGTAGTTCACTCCTTTTGTTTCCATATGTCTATGAAGAAGCCAAGGAGGTGTGGGGACACCTTTCCCTTACCAAGCACCCTCCCCTTTGATAGCAGCCATCAATTATGAGGGCTGACTTTCTCTATATCTTGTTGCAGTTATATATTTATGGCATGCATGAATGAGAATATATCGGACACGAGTCCTGGCAAGATTCATCTAGGAGTGATTCCAGCATAACCTGCCCTTCTCGCACTATTTTTTATGATATGCAGTGCTCATATCATCCACAAGGCTGTGAAGGCCACAATTTGAGGGCCACAGTACATCTCAAACCACATTTTAAAAGATCACAAATATCACAATGTTAGCCCTATTGCAGTTATGTCAATACAGTAAACATAATTAATGTTGGGTTTATGGCCTACACGGCCAATAAACTACCACACAAATTAAAATCTGCAGGATTACACCATTGCTTTTCTACCAGAGCAAATCTATCAATCCGTCAAAAAGTAATGTAGCGTTCTCTTACAGATTGCCTGACAAAATAGTTTATAATAGTGTTAATACTTAGCAGAGGCTTATGGGAATTGAAGTCCCAATAGGTAGAATTCCTAAATTGAATACACTGTTGGTGGGAAGCTTATATTTATTATTAAATTATGTTTTCAGTTGATTGTTTTTTGACCCAGCTGAAATTGATTCCCTTTCATAATGAGCTCCTTAAATTTAGAATTCTTGAAGCATGTTAGGCGTGGGTTATTTTTCTCTGCCTCATATTGTAAACATCATTGATGGTGTCTGCATAAAGTATATTTACATATAACATTACTGCTCACATTATCCATCCATAGGTTATGCAATTAAAGGTTATATTTTATGTGCATGTGCCCACTTTGGATTTCCCTAAGGGAAAAATTTACAAAGATCTTTTATGTAATTTTGTATGGTTGCTTTGTTTGGTTGTTAAGCCGCTAATCCATGGCACTGCATTCTTGACATATCCATGAAAGCTGACACGCTACACAAATATTGTTGATTAATGTCTATTTAATTAAAAATTGGCATGTAATGACTTATTAAGAGTGTAATATTACTTGTGATGGTTAAAGCAGTTTAAGTGAAATCTGAAAGTTAGTATTTATGTAGCACATTGGCCTGCGTAGCCAATAGTCAAAGAAAGGCTCCAGACACTTCGAACATACATTTCTAGACTTGAAAGAACACTGGGGAATGTTTTGCAAAGTGTTGTATTTTGAGAAACGGTGCAAAGTACTAAAGGTGGGGCAGTTACCAAGGAAACCAGCAAAACCAGCGACTCCCTGCCTTTTAAACTTTTCACAACATGTCTGTAAATCTCCTCCTTTGTGTGCTTTCACTTATTAAATACTGATAGCAAGTTTTCCATACAGATAAGAAATACATGTAGAATCCATGGGTGTCTTCCAAAACTCAGACTGTCATCTGAAAACTATTTTGAGAATGGAAGTTGCTCAAGTGTAATATGGTTTGTCCAAAGAGCACGGAGTTCCACTGATAGCAAACATATGAGTTAAAAAGAATAACTTTATTGAATAAGGATTAAAAGTGCAATATCAGGCTGGGGTACAGCAGCATGGACAGTTTTCATGCCTCAGTGCCACTTCATCCATAGATGTGGACTGTGTTTCTATGTATACTGTGTGTTTAAAACAACCTACCGGTATATTATTACTAAGATTGCCGTTAATGTGTAATGTAATGAAGAGCACCTTTACTATTGGGCTTTGCTGTCTCTTTAAATCTTGACCATCTCTTTTTTAAGCATGTCAATCAGTGTACTTGACAAGTTGAAGATGTCACATTGTGCTTGAAAATAGCTTTGAGTTTGGAATTCCAGGCATTAGTGGAGTGGCACCTACCGTGTCATAACTATATTACTGTTTGAAATGACTGGAATCTATAGCCATCAAAACTTCTGTACCATTTGCTTACTTTGCATATGTAACGGTCATTCCTTTTTTAATGCTTTCCATCAAGGCAAACCTAACATGACAAACCCTACAGCCAGTGAATTATGCTGCTAGCTTGGATTTGGTCTCCCTGGCATATGTACTTCTCTCAATAGGTTCAATCATTCTCATCTCTAGAGCTGTTGTCATATTTTTACCAAAGTGATGATTGTTTATGGTAAACATAGCATTGGGTAAAGTGTTGGTGAACTAAATGTAATGGTATTCTGTTCTCCACTGAGGAAGAGAGGTAATTTTCTATGTAGTATGTAAATAAATAAATATAAAAAACAACTTTTTCTGACATTATTTATATACATTTCTTAACAAGCCTTTTTTTTTTTTTTTAAACTCTGTGTCCTTAAATGTTTGATGGTTTTAAATGTTAAATCATAGTATGCACAAGGAAACATACGAGGGCTGTCTCCTAAGCAGCGGTTCTTAGCCTATTTTTGCAAAGTCCTAAATCAAGTATTTGGCTTTGGCTTGTCAACCCATTCGTCATTTGATGCCCATTGCAGACAAATTGGGTATATCCTGTCGAGTATGTTTGGGGGGGTACATTGAGTAAATGCCAGATTCTTTTTTTTTTTTCCAGTGTCTCCATGCAGAGGGATGAGATACTGAATGTTTGGATGCATTTTAGGCAGCCATGAACCAGGAAGGATCTCGAATAGCCATCTGAGTGGCCAGTGAAGTTACCACTAGGCTGTATTGTAAACACTGCATTTTCTCTGAAAAAACAGTGTTTACAGCAAAAAGCCTGACGGTAATGATTCTATTCACCAGAACAAATGCAATAAGCTGTAGTTGTTCTGGTGACTATAGTGTCCCTTTAATCATTTTAGGTATTGAGGGACATGCTTACTGAACTCACGTAAGACAAAGTAAACAGACAGGCTGATTATACTTGACTGAATGATATAGATAGATTAAGCTTTGTAGATGAAGAGAGAGTCCTAGACATGGGTATAATAAACAAAATATCCCCTAAAAAGGCCCCCTCAGGCAATGATGAAACAGCAAGCGCTTCAGGCACGACAGTGTTAACTACCTGTATGACGCTATGTGTAGGATTTGCACATTTAAACTTAAAGTAATGCCTCAGACAAGGAGCAGTGACAGCCCACCAGAGTCCACAGTAAGATCAGCCGATGCCTCTCTGTGGCATACCATGGCCTTGTGTCGGCTAAACACCACATTCTGTGTCATTGTGCCCCCATGCCATCCCTATATCGCCTTATGGCGTGTGTGAAGGAATGAATGTGGAGACTCTGCTATATTTCTTCACGTTCCCTAGTCTGTAATTTAAATAGTGAAAAGCACACAGTTCTTACAGCAGTATCTGTGTTATGACTGTCTGCTAGGTGGATTTGAGGTCTTTATAGGGGAGAGTTCTAAAACCGTGCAGGAAAGAAGAGTAGGCAGATTGGAGGGGGGCTGGCCAAGAGCTCTAGACCCCAACTCCCAACTCCCAACGCCTTCAGCCACCAGCAGGAAAGGTAGGAAACTGGAGGGTGAGTTTTAAAGTGTATGTCTGTGTCAGTGTGTCATATCTGTGTGTGTCAGTATGTTTGTGTGTCAGTATGTCTGTGTGTCAGCATGTCTGTGTGTCAGTATGTCTGTGTGTGTGTGTCAGTATATCTGTGACAGTATATCTGTGTGTGTGTCAGTATGTTTGTATGGCAGCATGTCTGTGTGTATGTCAGTATGTCTCTGTGTGTGTCAGTATATCTGTGTGAGTGTGTGTGTGCGCTTGCAATCATGCCAACACCACATACAAACATATTCCACAAAAACAAATCAATGCATTTCTGGAGTTACACGACAGATGGGGATCTACCTTTTAATCACCCGTGCAACAGGGAGACCGCCAAGAATTCTTGCACCTCTCTACTTTAGGTCCGCCACTGTGTTGAGGTGGAGGACGTGATTGCATGCCTGGGAAGGGGGGACAGGGTCCAGGGGGCGCTAAGCAAATGCTTTGCCCAGGGTCCAGTCATTATTAAAGACGACAGCCCTGCATATATATGTACAAATACAATGATACAAAGCAATTACAGTAAAAATAACACAAGCAGAATACGGCAGCATACACACCTCGATTTATAAAAAAAATAGGACTGGCACGCTACGGGACATCACAATCCTATATCGGCACAGTGCTGCTAAAAGGTTGCCTACCCCTGATCTAATGCATGTATAACATAATGTTCCGATTCATCTGTATCATCACCGGTTGCCGTGATTCATCTTTCAGGAACAGCACGCCCAGTTTGTCTCTTTGCTCTTCAGAATAGCAATGGCTCCCAGGGCATTCTTAGTGCCCTTATACCTCAAGTGCACATCTTGGCTAGATCGACAGTCTGGTATGTCACTGCGGTTCATCATACAGACCTGCTAGTCTCTCTCCTGCTTGTGAATGGGTATTTTGTCAAACTCCCCAAGAGATCGCTGACTCTGCCTATGCTACCAGCACCAGATTATATAGAGCAGTTTTGCCCAATAGATACATTTGCAGATGTTTTTAAAGCTACAACTTCCATGATGCCATGCCATGTCATTCTAAAGACATGCAAAGACACGCAAAGCATCATAGGAGTTGTAGTTTTAGAACATATGTAGATCTACCTTTTGGGCACCCCTGATATAGAGCTACTAGGCCCCATGACACGGTTACACTTGTACCCTTACATGGGTCCTTTCTCTGCATGCAGGACAGTTATACGGAGGAACTCTTGCAGCTGCTGCAGTGGTACCTGCTGGCTAAAAATGCACCCCGTTGTTGTTCTCAAACCATTGACCACCTCTTTATGGAAGCATTTACTACTTCACCTCCAAACCTTTTATTGGTTTGCCTATTAAAAAAAGAAAAAAAGAAACGCAGGGAAGATCATAGATGACCACCACCCGTAATGTCAATACGCAGAACCACTGAAGGGTCAAAAAGCAATGTTAATGAACCTACTCCCTTACCCAAACCCAACCCATCTCTCTTTTCTGTACCCCTCCCCCCTGATCCCCAAATTCCCATTTAAAATGGAACAAAGGAACTTTGAGAAATCACCACTGGGCTGAGTGATGTAAACCCGGCATAGCCTATCAACATGTACAACCAGACTTAAAATGTTACTTTTGTTGCTACGGTTACATGATGTTACAAGAACAAGATTTGATCCATCCTGAACTTTTCTTTCTGTACTCCCGTCCCCACATTATGATGACTTCTGAAAACCAATAAAATAAAGAATTTATAAAAAAAAAGTGCATGCTGCGATCTAATTATATGCTGCCTGGGTGTCTGTTTTTTTTATAATTGCAGATGGATGTTTGTCACACGACCTGTGGAAATAGTCAATGCAAATTCCTTTTTACTATGTCACAGTAAAACATTCAAACAAGGATTAATGCTCTCTACATGTAGCTCATCCTAATATAGATTTTGCAGCTGAATAATTTATTTGCTTAATATTTGACGTTGTAAAATAGATTAAATTACAGGTTTGGGAAAGGGCAAGTAAAACTAAATAAGAGCTTTGAAAGGTTTTCTAGCGATGTTAAGAGGCAATACTGGCAGGACATCACACTTCCTTGCTTATAGCTATGAATGAAAACTATGCTACTTTTGTAACCTTGTAGGCGTAATATCTAGGATCCCCGGCAACTAATATGGTCAACTATTTTGTCCAACTGCCATAATTCCTCCTCTCCCCCCCTTACCCTCTAACTATTGTGCCAACATTAAAACACTTTTTTCAGTTACCTTGTTTATATAACAAGGTAATTAAAAATCTGTTTTAATTTCAAATTTTAGATCAGAATAGCCAGAAAACGTGGCGGCATATGGCTGCTCTGGTCTAAAATTTTAAATGCACTTAGATTTTTCTGACTGTTTACATTTGAACGAGAAACCCTACATCACATCTTTCAACATTTCAAATGTGCAAAGAGACACCTTAAAGGACCACTAAAGGCACCCAGACCACTTCAGCTGAATGAAGAGGTCTGGGTGGCAGGTCCTTCTAGGATTAACCCTTTCTGCTGTAAACATAGTTTCAGAGAAACTGCTATATTTACTTTAGGGTTAATCCAGCCTCTAGTGGCTGTCTCATTGACAGCCACTAGAGGCGTTTCCGCTTTTCTCACTGTGATTTTCATAGTGAGAAGACGCCAGCATCCATAGGAAAGCATTGAGAATGCTTTCCTATGGACTGGCTGAATGCGCGCGTGGCTCCTGCGCATTCAGCCGATGACAGGGAAAGGAGAAGGAGAGTACCCAGCGCCGAGGGAGCCTGGCGCTAGAAAAAAGGTAAGGGATTAACCCCTTCCTCCCCCTAGAGCCCGGCGGGAGGGGGACCCTGAGGGTGAGGGGTCCCAAAGACCATATTGAGCCAGGAAAACGAGTAAGTTTTCCTGGCACTATAGTGGTCCATTAATATTAGGGATGGGGCTGTTCTGAAAAATATTAGTTGCTTGCTAATAACAATTTATGTTACTAAAATGTTATTTAGAACAAGAACAATTTCTTATTTATAGATTGATTTCCAAATTGCGTTTATTGTAGTTAAAAAAAAAAAAACACATTACTGTGAGTATTATTATTGTCAAACTCTGTTATAGAGTCAGACATGCCAACAATATGGAGCTCATTAATAAGATGGATATTAGGATAGAAAAGAGAGGCACAGGGATTTTGGTTGAAAATAAGGACTGTCCCTTTTATGTAGGTACACTTGGGAGGTACACTATATTTCATGACTGCCACCTGGTTACCAGTGTTTAACCCCCTAAGGACCAAACTTCTGGAATAAAAAGGAATCATGACATGTCACACATGTCATGTGTCCTTAAGGGGTTAAAAAGAGTGATTTTAGTCTGTCAGCCCATAAATAGGAAGAGACCGTGTGCTTGCCCCCGAGACAGAAATCTCACACCTTGAACATATTAAAATCATGACAGTTGTTTCACTTTCCAACTGTTCTTTCATTAGGATTTTGTTTGCATGCTGGTGAAAGCTACTTTTCAATCAGGACTAATCCTCTGTATGCGTATTTATATTTTTCAGGGTCAGATAACACTAATGGATGTTCCAGTCTTTAAAGCAATTCAGCCAGAGGTGAGTATTTTATGAAATTTCAGATTTAATGACCCGTTTCCATACTCCAACACTCTATAAATCCCAGCAAGATGTATATATAAGAGCCTATGGTTCTTCTTAACAGAACTTTGCCCCTTGCTTTCCCAGGGTTGGAAATTATGTATGTGGGTGCCAGTGTTCACAATTAAAGTAATGTGCAGATAATGGGGGATTTAGAATACAGTGATACTATGCCTCATATTTATCAGTCTCTTTACATAACCTCTTTGCCAGTGAACATGAAGTTGTAATTCAGGTTGGAAAAAAGCTCAAGTTTATACTTCAATAATGCGGTTGGTGGTATAAAAGAAGGCTAAATTGCACCTTGGCGTTTGTTTAAATGGGAAAAAATATATATAATATATCCTTGTCTCTAAAAATGGTAATCCTTTATTGTCCTAGATTAATAAGTTTATATTGTCTTCATATTAGGTATTGTTTGTTTGTGTAGTCGTTCAGTCGTGTCCAACTCTGTGACCATATGGACCATAGCATGCCAGGTACATCTGTCAGTCACTGCCCCTCTGGTTGGTTTCTAAGAGCCAGGCAACCATTGCCTCCATAGATGTAAAAATGTTTCATGCTAGCAATAATATTTATAAGAAGCATGGTTCCCTGTCTCCTGGAGTTTGTCAAATCCCTTGCTGATGCTATATTTATTATTCTGTTAGTAATGGAGCTGGGCAGCACCCTTTTAACTCAGTCATAATAATAATACTGTTTTTTTTATTTCAGTTTTCATATGAACTAAAATGTGTGGTTTTGCAAAGGTGAAAAACTGCAACTTTGGCTTAGATTATACTACTTTTTTAAATTATTTTTTTTATATCCATTCACCACAACTCACTTTTGGTAAATCCCCACCCTTTTTATATTAAAGGGACACTGTATTCATCATAATTGCTTCATCTAATTAAATAGGTTATAGTGTCTGGAGTCCCCTGGCACTGTCCTTCCATACAGCATTAAACCATTTATAACAGCTAAAAGGAAGATTCATAAGATGCTGCACCGGATTTTTTTCACCTCTGCCACTAGATTACTTTCCTATAATCATGTTGTTATTGTTATCTATAGTGTACTACTGTAGTATTCTGTTCTTGCAGTTACATGTAGTCATTAATAATCTGGCTGTTTGGATTTGATTGGCAACATTCTAAATTGTATATCACAACTATTTTTGTGCCCTCCCCCATGCTTGCCACTCCTAGCTGTAAATTCCTTGAAATAACTGTTTATCACTACTCCTCCTTAGGCCAAATCCCCATACCATCTTTGCAACAAGCACATTTTACTCGGCTCAGCCTGCCCACCCAGGTCCCCCCCTAAATTTATAGCATGCTCCTCCAGCTGTTTAAGATTTTCAGTCAAAATAAAAACTGCTACAGCTAACACACCCCTACTGCACTCAGCCAGTCACCACCATCTAGGTTGTTTTTTTTTGTTTTTTGTTTTATATAGAAAATGCATATTGTGGTTGGGAATTATCAGTACAGCAGAGGAGGGAGTGGTGTCAAAGTGCTGTTGGTAATCTGTTTATTTTTTCCCGCTCCCCCCCCCCCTTTTTTAAACCCCTTCTAAACCTTTTTACATTTAACGTGGGTAACGGCTCCCAGAGACTTCGGCAGCAGAACCACTACACTAAGATCTAGTTCTTATGTTGTGTAGACAACCCCTTTGTGTACTTGCCTATCCACCAGTTTAAGTCTTGCAGTAAGTTCAATATAAATCCCATTTCTTTATACAAGTACAGCAGGAGTATTACGTTGTGTGTTTAGAGTCGTGCCCTATAGCACTCTTATACAGAACATCTAGCAAAATTAGAGGACGGGTAGGATCAAGTTATGTCATTATACCCCATAGAATGTAATTTTTTTTGAGTAGGGCGTTACAGCACCTTCTGTTTGTGTGTCCAATTTGTCTTGTTGCAACTACTCGTTTGCCAGTCCCCTTATGCACAGACCTGCAGAATATGTTGGACCTTTGTAAGTCATAATAACCCCATGCCCTTTCCAATGTCCAAACCAGAAGGTAATGTGATCACCTGTAATGTGATTTCGCCTTATGATTGCATTTCTGTTTATTTCTGACACTACTCATAACACACATGTTTGTGTGTATGTATAGTACAGAACTCGACAAACTCCAGTAAAGTTAAAACTGTCATACAGTCTTATTTAAAGTGACACTGTCACTGTTAGTTATTCCATAAATATAGAAAGGTATGAGAGACAAATGAGGACTGCGCTCGACTTTCATTGGAATCCCAGCTCAATCTAAAGATCTTATAAGCTAAATTGGTGAATGCTTATGCAGAGCTTGAAGTACAATTGTTTCCAAGATCCTGTAGACGGCTCCAACCACAGAGCCACCTTCTCTTAGGTTTACTTTGTGTCTTAAATAAATAATTGTTTTCAGTGGTGGTATGATGCTGTTTGTCACCTGCTTTGCTTCATTATTTTTGCCTGTGGTGAAGTCTGCATGCCTTGTCCTCTCCCTAATCGGGTAAACCTGTTTTCTTCTACACAGGAGTTATCAAGCTGTGGTTGGAATAAGAAGGAAAAGTACAGTTCTGCACCAAATGCTGTGGCCTTTACAAGACGTTTCAATCAGGTGAGTTACCTGGCAATCGCCCTATTAAAGTGGCTGTTATGCCTTCTTTAGTTAAAGAGCCACCTTAAGCTCCATGACAACTTTGCATCATTGCAAAACGTCCAATGCATCATATCTTCATGCCCAGAATAGCTTATAACTGCAGTAACTTGTCAAGATCGCTACAGCTATAAGAGTACTACCTGTTTTAGTGACATCAGAGAAGGAATTTTACTTTATCCTTTGCTGTTCAAAGCCTATCCAACTTCAGTGTGCTGTGTTGACATTCAACACTTGTACAGACATTTCTCTTTCCCTTTGGAGAGGGAGCAGCCACAAGGGTTTTACTGGTGACTCTGACAATTAATGAACACAATGAGTGAACCAGGCTGTGTATTGATTGCACCTGTGAATATGGCTGCTATAGGCTTATTGAGCAATTGGATACATCCTGTGTAGTGAGTGGAACTGTGCCGTTGCTTAGTTACATATTGGGACACATACAGAAAAAAACCTATGTGCAGGCATGCCAATATTCCACCCACATCTCAGAACAGAGGTTTCATGCTGGAAATGGCTCTCTGGGATATAAGAGCGAAAACAAAAAACATACTAGAATTAGAGGCTCCTTATTGGTGGGGCTGTTTCCGGTTCTGAAACTTTTTTAAAGGCAACTTATTTTTCTTTGAAGTATAATTTGTTTGCATATGGCATATGTACTAAAACATGAAACAATTCACTTTGCATTCCCACTTTAGTAAATAACCCTGATAGTGTTTTCAGAACAGTCAACTATTCATTGTGTTAAAGGGACACTATAGTCACCAAAGCAACTTTAGCTTAATTAAATATGCCTCAGAAGTCTTACTGCTTAATTCTCTGCCATTTAGGAGTTTAATAACTTTTCTTTCTGTCCATGCAGCCCTAGCCACACCTTTCCTACCTGTGACTCGCACAGCTTGCATGAAAGTGGTTTCATTTTTTAAAATCAGATGTTAATTTATTTTAGATGTTTCAACGCCTGCTCTGCAAATTTAATTTTAATTACATATAGGAGGCTCCTGCAAGGTCTAGCAAGCTATGAGCAGCACAAGAGAGAAACAGAATTTGCAATAATTTTGTATTTAGAAAGGGATGTAACCATTAGATCTCCCTTTCCGGGAAGTGTTTAGAAAGGCTGTGCAGTTACCTGCAGAGAGGTGTGATTAGGGCTGCATAAAAAAGTGATTTAACTCCTAAATGGCAGAGAATAGAGCAGTATGACTGCAGGGGGAAGATCTATACACAAAAACTGCTTCATTAACCCTTTAACGCAGGGTCTACTATACAGCCCTGCAGAAACCGGGCATAGAACACCCTGATTGTAAATAAAAATACATGTAGACTTTAAATATATATTATTATTTATATAGCACTAACTAAGTCTGCAGTGTTGTACAATGGGTGGACTAACAAACATGTAATTTGACCTCACAAGTTGAATGCACAGGGGTTGAGGGACCTGCTCAATAAGCTTCTATGCTATAGGGAGTGGGGTAAAGTGACACAAAAGGTAAGGGTAGGAGTAGAGGTAGATTGGTAGAATAGTACATGTGTATTTATGTAATCTTTTTACATAATTATGTGAATTTACAATTTGAGGGACTTGTCTGACAACCCAGGCAGAAAGTTCAGAGAACTTAAGTCGCAAGCCCTATATTTGACCCTGTAACTTTACAAAACACAATAAAACTTGTACATGGCAGGTACTGTTTTACTAGTCAGACTGCACTGAACACAAATATGAGTGTTTTAAAAAAGTAAAACATATCACTATGATGATATTCGTGAAAGAGCAGTTTTTGTGTAAAAAAGCAAAAAACAAGTATAAATGTGAATGCTAACTTTGGCTAGGGTTTGTGACCAAGTGGCTACTAAAAAATAAAGGACATACCACATTTTCAATACCCTGGGTTGTCTACTTTTTCAAATGGTATGCCATGTTGGTGGTATTTCTCATTCCTGGACTACCATACGGTCTCAAAGGCAACATAACCAATCTGGTGGCAAATTTCAATGTGCAAAAATGGAAATTGGCAAGTCTTATAGTTGACCCTGTAACTTTCCAAAACCCCATAAAACCTGTACATGGGGGGGTATCAGGGGAACAGAAGAGCGGCAATGTGGAACCAACCCAGCGTCAGGAGATCGGCCGCCTCTCCCGGCAATCAGGCTGCTGTTCATGCTAGGCCTCAGATGCGGATCCTTGCAAACCGGCTTGGATTGCTTCGTGTGAGGTGTTAAACTGTTCAGTTTAACTTCGTTTACCCGTCGGTAGCTCATTTGATCTAATTTCTGGGCTTATTTGTGTCGTTTCGTCGAGTGAAAGATTGTGCAGAGCAAGAGCTGTGCTTGTGTGCATCTGCTCAGCTCTGCGTTCAGGCCCCGCCGCCCAGCCAGTGTTTTTGAATAGGTGGATACTAAAAAAGATTGGACGTACCCCATTTTGAATGTTTTTAAATGGTATGCCAAGATGGGGGTAATTTTCATTCCTGGGCGGCTATATGGTTTATAAGGCAACATAGCCAATCTGGCAAATTTCAATGTGTAATAACTGGAAAGGGGAAAGCCCTATATTTTACCCTGTAACATTCCAAAAGCCAATAAAACATATAAATGTGGTACTTGTGTACTCATGAGACATCTTTGAACATCAATCATTATGCGTATTTTATTTTAGTAAAATCTAACAGTATTATGACACTCACCGTTAAAATGCTACGCAGAATTAAGAAAATAACAAAATGTCTTAAGCTTTCAAACTCTTTCAGTTTTTATTCCTTTAAAATTGTTTCATAGAAAGAGGTGAATTATGGAAGAACAGGCATATAGTCAAATTAAAGGTTTCATTTGCATTTTGTTTTGATCAGAATGTGTACAATTGCCTCCGTCCTTAAAGGACCACTCTAGGCACCCAGACCACTTCAGCTTAATGAAGTGGTCTGTGTGCCTGGTCCCTCTAGGATTAACCCTTTTTTTAATATAAACATAGCAGTTTCAGAGAAACTGCTATGTTTATACTGAGGGTTAATCCAGCCTCCAAAACCTCTAGTGGCTGTCTCATTGACAGCCGCTAGAGGCGCTTTCGTGCTTCTCACTGTGAAAATCACAGTGAGAGCATGCAAGCGTCCTTAGGAAAGCATTGTAAATGCTTTCCTATGCAACCGGCTGAATGCGAGCGCGGCTCTTGCCGCGCATGCGCATTCAGCCGATGACGTCGCAAGGAAGAAGGAGAGGAGGATGAAAGCTCCCCGCCCGGCGCTGGAGAAAGAGGTAAGTTTAACCCCTTCCTCCCCCCAGAGCCCGGCGGGAGTGGGTCCCCGAGGGTGGGGGCACCCTCAGGGCACTCTAGTGCCAGGAAAACAAGTATGTTTTCCTGGCACTAGAGTGGTCCTTTAAGGGGTTACGCTAAAGTTGTTTTTTTGTGACTATAGTGTCCCTTTTAACTATGTTAATCTGTTAATGCCACTAAACTATTTCCAAAACACTTTTCTATATATAGTTATTATAAGTACACCATGGAATATGATGGAGCATACTGATCTGAATTAAAAGTTGCTTTATTATTAGTGGTTCTAAAGGTATGGTTTGAAGGAGAAATATGCGAGCGGAGATACAGCTGATCAGTGAAATGTATGACTTGATCCTCAGTAAATTATCTTTCACTGCTTCTGTCATCAGAGCTGCTTACAATTTCAGATCATTGAGGTCTGGTGAAGATCTTCTTTATCACTTGTGAATAAGAGAGAGCATCTCTAGTGGAACTGTCATAGGTTCCCAGTCTGGTTTCAATTTTACACTGTCAGGATCCGAAAATAATAAGTCAGAGCATGAAAAGTACAAGCTGTTTCCTCAGAATTCCTGGACTCCTTAAATAATTACATGGTCTTCTTTAAAAGGTTATGCAAAGGTTATTATTAACATTTATTTTCTCTTTAAATGTAAATATTCTAAAGTGTCTCTATTTTTTGAGGCTATGCAGAATGTCATTGCCTTGTTAAAAGCCAGTATAGAGTAAAATAGACTCAGAAACACTAGGTTATAGTAAATCAATATAGCTGCTCGATTTTGCTAAACACAGATTGTTCTCTGCCAAGGTGCTGGTTTTAATCTAGTCTTATTTTCTACATTGACATCCATGTTGCCACGAACGCCATTACCGTCCAATGTAAGAATTTTTATAGTTGCCGATTTCTCTACTATTAACATACACGTGTTAACAAAACATTAAAGGGACACTATTGTCACCAGACCAACTACAGCCTAATGTGGTTGTTCTGATGAGTATAGTCAGCCCCTGCAGGCTTTTTGTTGTAAACAATGCTTTTTCAGAGAAAAGGCAGTGTTTACTTTACTGCCTTGGAACACCTCTAGTGGACACTCCTCAAAAGGTCACTAGAGGTGCTTCTTGGGGGATTGCTGCACAGTGTGCAGAACTGATGTCTAGCATCACTCTCCACAGTCTGCATAGAGACGCTGAATTTTCCTCAGATACTGGCTCTGCCCCCCCACCTCCTTGACTATCTCAGCCAATCCAATGCATACCTGTGGGAAAGCATTGTGACTGGCTGAGATCATCACTTCTGATTGTCAGCTATGGAGGTGGATTGGGGGTGGAGCCAGTGCTGGCAGACTGGAATTAAGGTAAGATGTCACTATATTTAGAGGGACCAGATAGTATTATTAACACTATAGGGTCGGGAATTTACATTTCTCTTCCTGACCCTATAGTGTACTTTTAACACAAACTACCTGTCTCTGTTTTTCCACTTGCCAATTTTGGACTTAACTTTGCAATTCCTTTAACAGTCCACAGTTTACCTGTTTAGTAAATAAACACAAATGTCAAAATGGGCTAGCACATAGAAGGGCTGCTGAAAAAAATTGTATATGATGCTAAATAAGGCTATCTGTACGTAATTTTAATTCGACATAAGGAAATATTTGCTTGTCTGTCAATCACACTTTATTTTATTAGATTTTACATTGGTTTCCTGTCCCAGATGAGTGATAGGATGTGGGAACCAGAAGGGCCCTGAGCTATAGTGATCAGCCATTTACGTTTCAGGAAATGGACATTCCTGTTTCCAAGAAAAACACAAATTTAATTTGGACCACTTTTATTTATTTCTTTATTTTAAATGTCTGTTATGAGGGGTAGTGGGGATACCGGTTTTTAACTGTATGCGTTCCATGACTCAAAAGATTGTCCTTCCATGTATTGTTGAACAGTGTGTTGGACAGCATGCTGCAAAGAGTTAAAAGTATGGATTCAAAATATTCCCAAACATGTATTTAGTTTTCAGTGGGAAAATATGTTTTATAACCAATTATAATGCATGAAACAATAGATGAAAATCACACAGAATAATAAATTATTCATATAAAGCTATCACTAAAGTTTCTTCCTTTGCAACAAACATGCAGCTTCTGCAAGCACCAAGACGTGGCTGAGGTTTCTCATGTAATTTTACTACTCTGTTGTTTTCATTAGAAGCATTGTGTATACCCAATAAACCCCATTAATGCAGCTCGATTCATGATTTGTGAGAAACATTTCCTGGCCATGCATGACCATCTTACAGAAAACTGGGAGCTTTTATGATGAACTCCATGGGCATGTGTTACTCCGAAGCAAGGTGCCTCCTCGGACCCAGGCCTGCATGACAGACGGCATCTTTTTACCACAGACCCAATAAGGAAGAAGGGCACGAAACCCGTTTGAATGGGTGCTTCTTCCCCGATTGGACGCCTGCGCCCCGCCGCAACCAATCAACACTCACTCGTGCCGACCTATCTGGAAAATCGTGCAAACCCAGTTTGAATGGTAGCTCCTTTTCCGATTGGTCGGCACGGACTTCCAGTTCCGCTGGGGCTCGCGCCGCTCTTAGGTAGCCCCGGGAAAACCGTTCTCTGGGCAGCTACGAACCTGGCCTTGTAACTCCCGGATAGGGAGAACAGTGATTATAGCTCCATTAGGAGCAGGTAGGGCGATCCGAACCGCCAGTAGCCCAACAGTGTCCCCACCAACCTCAGGGACCCGTTCATGGAGTCCTGGTGCGAAAACCCCACAAGGGAAGCGTTTTCTTTCGGGATACGAATGCTCCCCCTGGGTGGTGTTCGCCTATACGAAGTGACTGCCACCCAGGGGAGCACTCTTTAATTACTTCCCTTGCGGTTTCACACTTATGTTGCAGGTGCAAACGTTCTGATTGATTGGTGTGAACATTCTAATGGCAGTATCGGGATGGTCTGCTTTCGGGAGACGAACTGGTTCTGTTCGCATGAGCGCTCCCGAACGATCAACAGGGCATTTTACACTAAATACATGGGGGAAACGTACAATACACGGGAGAAAACACCTGAATGAGCAGTGGGCATTGTACTCCGTGACCGCGGTCTGTCACACTGCTCAAAACAATTGTGGTGCCAAAAGGTTACTAGTCACATACTATTCAGATTCCTAGATATCGTTCAAACAATCTAGAGTCAATGCCCCCACAGTTCTTCTAGCATAAGTTTGTAGAAAGCACCTGCATCCATGACATAAAAGGGGTTAATTACATCTGAAAAGGCAATGCTTGCATTGAAAAGCTTGAGGGGACATGCTTTAGATAGGGACACCAGAACCACTACATTCAGCTGTAGTGAATATGGTGACTATAGTGTACCTTTAACAATTTGTGCCTGCTTTTATTGTGTAGTCTCTTTATTCTTATTATACTATTGCCTGCCATACATATAAACATGTGCATACATTTGGTCTAACAGTGATACCTTTTCATGATTCATAATGTGCGATCTAGTTGGCTTATGTTTGCTTGTGCAGAGTAGTACCCCTAGAAAATATGCTGAGACGTAAAGATTGCCATCAATAAACAAAGGCCTTCTCGGAAGGGAATCTGCTCTTTTATATGAATCCTTTGCAATTACAATTCAATCATAGCGATCTCCGTCAGCTGCAAAGACATCAGTCAGTTAAGTGCATTTCTTTACCCACATGTTTAAATTAACTTCTAATAAACTTAATGTTATGTACTTATCCAGATAAGCTATTTTAACTAATGCTAATTAAGAGACTTCAATCAAACCGAGACAAGAAATTCCCAGTTAATGTTAGAACAGTCAGCGATTCATTCAGCAGTCACCTTCCTGGTTTCCTGTTTCCACTCTATGCCTGTATATTGTATGGTTCAAGGCAGGCAGAAGTAACGGTTCATCCTCTGTGTTCTACTACTCTATGAATATAACCTAACAGTTTGAACAGCCTTTGCCTTCTCCTTCAAAACACATTAACATCTTTGTTTATTTTCAAAGACCTTCCCTTGACTGTATAAATATGCAAATTTTCATTAATTTGTTAGTCCCACTTACATGCTTCCATTTTTATTTCTGTTGCAGGTGAGCTTTTGGGTAGTCAGAGAGATCCTTCATGCACAGACACTAAAAATTCGTGCTGAGGTTTTGAGCCATTACATTAAAACTGCGAAGGTGAGGTTTATTCTATTTTTTTCCTTTCTCTTTCTTTCTTTTTATGTTTGATCATTTTGGTTTAAATTGAATTTATGGGCACCACATACCCACATTAAGGATGAACTCACCCACAGAAAAACATTTACGTTTGACACTTCATTTGGTGCCACTCATGGATTACATTAAATACTTCCCAGTGTCCTGGTGTCAAGGATCTCTTTGGTGGTGTAAAATAACAGGCATATAGCCAGATCTTTCATTGCAGTTCTCGGTTAGTGAAGTTTTCCACTCACATTTAAATTGAACCTATGTTCTAATGACAGTTCAGTTTGATTTCCCAACAACGCACACTTGCCTAAACATGGTTATTTACTAAAGTGAGAATTCAACGTGGATTTAAAATTTAAAGAAACCCTATAGGTTCAGGAACCCAAATTTTTATTCCTGTCCCTATAGTCTTAAAAGCTATATCTGCCTTCCCCCCAACCCCCACCCCCCACACCACCCTTAAATACAGGAAAATATTGCCTTTATTCCAGTCTGCTGGTGCTCTGCCCCTGATCTGCCTGCTTGGCTGACATAATCAGAAGTGATGAGCTCAGCCAATTACAATGCTTTCCTATAGGATTGGCTGAGATGAGCTCTGGCCAATCAACATCTCCTCATAGAGATGCATTGAATGAATACATCTCTATGAGAAAAGTTCAGTTCATCCGTGCAGAGGGTGGAAACACTGAATGTCTGCAGCAGTGCCCCAGGAGGTGTCCCTAGGCTGTAATGTAAACACTGCCTTTTCTCTTAAAAGACAGTGTTTACTGCTACTCTGACCTAACATTTGAAATTCACTTTGAATTCTCGTTTCAGTAATTAACTTAGTGAGAGTTTAAAAAATGGTGGTGCAGTTCCTAGGCACATCTTCACACTGAGCAAAATCTAGTAGTTACAGCTGAACTTACCATTGCTTTTGATTGGAACTTTGCTATAACTTAGGATGCAATAAAATGTTCATGCGTTAAGCCTACTATAAGCTTTCTGTTTCAAAATGTTTTTTGTTTTTTTTAATGCTTATACCAATTTTAAAAACTCCGGACAGTGTGGGAAACCATAGAAATGAAGAATCCACCATAAATTGCAATATTCACAGTCTATAGGGCATTGCTAATATATCGCCAAAACCAGTTTGAGTTTTGTTTAGGCAATACATTTCAAATACCAAGTACATGGCTACCTACCCATGAACTGACTGGAATGTGTTTGTTTATTTGAGGTGCAGTGTCCCTTTAACTCCATTACAGCGTTCTATTTAAGCCTGTAACTTTCCAAGACACTATAAAACCTGTATTGTTTTACTCAGGGGATTTCACTGAACACAAATATTAGTGTTTCAAAATTATAAATTGAATTACAACAATGATTTTTTCCAGTAAAAGTGAAGTTTTTGGCATTTTTCACATACAAACGGCACTTTAACTTACGATATTATTTTTGTAATATGTTTTACTGATTTGAAACACTTATGTTTGTGTTCAGTGAAGTCTTCAAAGTATAACAGTACCCCCCATGTACAGGTTTTATGGTGTTTTGGAAAGTTAGAGAGTCAAATATAAGGCTTGCATTTCATTTTGTTCGCATTGAAATATGTTAGTTTGGTAATGTTGCCTTTGAGACCGTATGGTAGCCCAGGAATGAGAATTACCCCCATGATTGCATACCATTTGCAAAAGTACACAACCCCCAATGTATTGCAAATGGGGTATGTCCAGTCATTTTTAGTAGCCACTTAGTCACAAACACATGCCAAATATTAGTTTTTTGCTTTTTTTCTCACAGAAAACAAATATGAACGCTAACTTTGGCCAGTGTTTGTGACAAAGTTGCTACTAAAAAGACTGGACAATACCCCACTTGCAATACCTTGAGTTGTGTATTTTTGCAAATGGAATGCTATCATGGGGGTAATTCTCATTCCTGCGTTACCACACGGTCTCAAAGGTAACATTACTAATCTGGCAAATTTTAAAGGGACACTATAGTCACCAGAACAACTACAGCTTATTGAATTTGTTCTGGTGAGTAGAATCATTACCTTCAGGCTTTTTGCTGTAAACACTGTCTTTTCAGAGAACATGCAGTGTTTACATTACAGCCTAGTGATAACTTCACTGGCCACTCCTTAGATGGCTGTTAGAGATCCTTCCTGGGTCATGGCTGCCTAAAATGCATCCAAACATTCAGTATCTCCACCCTCTGCATGCAGACACTGAACTTTCCTCATAGAGATTCATTGATTCAAATCATCTCTATAAGGATATGTTGATTGGCCAGGGCTGTGTTTGAATTGTGCTGGCTCTGCCTCCTTGTCAGTCTCAGCCAATCCTATGGGGAAGCATTGTGATTGATGTCAGCAGGCAGTGGGCAGGTCTAAAGGAAACAGAGCCAGAGCTAGCAGCTCCATACTTGAATACAGTTAGATTTTTTTTTTTTAGGGAGGCATGGGGGGGGCGCAGGGTGGCTAGATGGTGGTTTTAACCCTGTAGGGTCAGGAATACATGTCTGTGTTCCTGACCCTATAGTGCTCCTTTAAATTGAAAAAAATGAAAAATATAATGTGCTATATTTGACCCTGTAACTTTCCAAAACACTGTAAAATCTGTTAATGGGGGGTACTGTTTTACTTGTGAGACATCGCTGAATACAAATATGGGCGTTTTAATGCAATAAAAGCGAACAGTATCATGACATTTACAGCTTAAATGTCAGGCGGAACTGCAATTTTTTTAAAAACGTAATTTCTCATTTTTTTTATTTTATTCATAATAAGTTGTTTCATATATGAATAGTTCATGAGAAATTAAAGCCCTGAACAAAATGATATATAATAAGTGTGGGTGCACTTAATATGAAAGAGGTGAATTACGGTTGAACAGATATATAGCGCAAATTTCAGGTTTTGTTTACATTTTGTTTTTATCAGAACGTGTACTATTGACTCCGTCCTGAAAAAGTTAAATCTGTTATCAAGCTCGTGGAATTATTTCAATTCCAGAACTGAGATTTGTTTTTTCAAAAATGACCTGTGGATGATGTGACATAGACAATGTTTAGGGTAATTCTGTGTGTCATTACTATTCAGCTATGCCATCTATGTCAGCTATCTAGTCTGCTGCAGATAAATAGATACCTTGCGAATGAAAAGGAGAGATATTAGATTTGTCTGGGAATGCAACCATATCAATAAGCAAAGTCACAGGTTCTGATATTTATTGAACTATTCTTACATGAATTCTTGCATTTTAGATGGAGCAGATAATGAGAGCTCATTTGGATGCTTAGCTGTGTTTTAACTGACTTTTCAACCAATCAAAATCCAGCTAACTTTATATCCTGTCATAAAGTATGTGAGTCGCAATTTCGCAAATGACTTCCTGCTGCTCTGGTATAAAATGTAGCTTTCCTGACCCAGTAGTAGGACAACACAGGTGTTCTATCAGATAAGTGTACATGTCAGCTTTCTATACAGACGTCACTTCCTGTGCACCCGCTCACCGGAAGTGACCTGAGATCAGCTGCGCTCATGCGCAGTGTCTGAACTCTGGGTATAGAATTCTGATGGATGCGCACCGCCTCAAATGACGTGGGATCAGCTACTCCTCTAATCTGAAGGTGTACTGCGCATGCGCGCAACACATCCGTCAGATATAGAAATCTGACGGGTGTACTGTGCATGCGCGTGGTACATCAGTCAGATTTCTATACTACAGCTTTCACTGTGTACTAACACAGTGGAAATAGCTGAGATGCAGGATTATGGGGGTGACACACTAGTGATGGGTATATTAATGGGGGTTATATACTGGGGATGAGGGGGCTAATGTTGTGACACACAGGGGGTTTGGGGTTATTTCAATATCTGGAGGGTGCGCCGTGAGCATGCGCGGTACATCTTCCTATTAGAGGGGCAGCGGATCCCGCATCATTGGAGGTGGCGCGCATGCGCGTGGCGCCTCCGTCAGAATTTTTTACCCAGAGATCAGCATGCGCGCAGCTGATCTTGCATCACTGCTGGTGACGCGGATGCACCTGAAGTGACATCCGTATAGAAATCTGATAAGTATACTTATTTGATAGAACACTGACATAGCCATGTGTTTTACATGTGTAATGCAATGGGAGAGATTTATGGAGTCAAAACGGGTACTATATTGGGTGCAAAGTGCTAAATGTTGACATGCTTTTGGTTTCGATTGTGATTATTTTAACACACTGCCCCTGTATATCACCTGTTTTGCCAATGTCTAACTATGCTGGTTCATATAGTCTAAATGAAGCATTACTTGGCAAACGCGCAACAGAAAGGAAGAGGAGTTAAAAGAATTTCATTCCACTCTGAATCTGTGTTTAAGCGTCATTTGATATATGGATTTTAATTTAATTTATATAATTTATTAGCTGTAATTCAGTGATAGAATGTCTTTAATCTTAAAGTAAACTTAAAGCATCATAACTTGCATGTGTTTTCTAATTTCCAGAAACTCTATGAATTAAACAATCTTCATGCATTAATGGCCGTGGTATCTGGTTTACAGAGCGCACCTGTCTTCAGACTTACAAAAACATGGGCAGTAAGTAGTTTGCTACTTTCATACTCACACATTTGTGTGTGTATAGTTTTTATGTGTGATGTTTAAGTTTAGGTTTACGATCTCTCAGTTAACTACAGCCTCTTCACTAACAAACAAATTGAGTGCTGAGTCAAGTCAAGCCATTGGGCATTCTAAATATTGTGCATAAGCTTTACAGATGATGGAAACCGCTTAAAACCATTGTATACATTAAACACTGCACGTGTATGTGTTCTATTTAAGATCAATAGAACAGTCATGACCCTGGCTGTAAAAGGATCCACTGCAGCCATAGAAATGGTTATACTTGGAGACACAAGTTTGTTTCCTATAAAAATCCATTACCTTGTATCTCTGTAACTAACACAAACTGGCCAGAATAAAAGGATACCTAAAGGATTCAGAAAGTTTTTGTTTAGCACAGGAAGAACAGGCAATGCGATCATCCTCCTTTTTTTCATGGAGAGTGACTAAAACAGCTGTACACTTAGAAAAAAAATAAAAAATTTTTAAGATGATGCTTTAATAATTTGAAAAGAAAACTTCACCCAGTACAAAGGAAGTTGCCATTTAATCATAGCTTTTTTGCCATGACCTGACTGGCCGATGGACAAAACAGACAAATCCCTGGTACACTTTTTATCAGTCCGTATAATACAGAAACTTCAGAGGATAGTTTACCAAAGATCTGTGTTCTTATTGTGTGAATATAAATCTAATTAACCAAATAGAAAGCATGTAACTATTTGTATTGTCATTTATAGTGTAAACAATAAAGCTCTACTCCTCCAAATTGCATACCCAATCTCTGTTAATAAGTAACACATTTCATATATTTAAATGTTTTTACACAGTGTTTCTTTAAGTGAATGACAGTGGAAAGAGAGAAATTAACCATTTCCACTCCTATATTGCAAGAAATGTTCCTCATACTAAGTGGAATCATCGCAGTAGCCAGGAAGTGCAAGCGTCTTCAGCCCCTATATTTTTAATATATTTTATGTGCACCCTTTTCCTGATCCATAAAGCTATCAACTGGCTCCTTCAATGTTGACCATATGTTTTTGTGTGTGTAATATATGGGAATAATATATGGAAAGAAGGCTGAACATTGAATAGAACTTGGTGTCCTGAAAACTGATTCTGCCAGTGTTGGTTTCATTCATTAGAAAGGTCTAAAAATACAAATTATTGCTGTTTGGTGGAGAGGAGACACCCACATGACACAATGTTCTCTGGCATTAGTGTGACATTTTGCTAAATATCAATGTATGCATGCCAGATTGTGCCAATCAATATTGCAAAGGGAATTGTTGGGGGAACATCATTTAAAAATATAGAACCTTACAAGACAGCTGTATTAAGTTAGTATAGACGATAGTAGGCCAAATAGTTGATGGAGATGGTACAATATAACAATGTATACAAGGCATGTATCCTGCAAGATGGAAAATAGTTTGGGACGTAGTAGATTGTCTGCATTTTCAAAGTTAGCGGAGGAGAATACTATCTCTATTTACTGTAGAGGAGACGATACACTGCCTGCGTTCTGTAAGCTACAGGAGAAGGCAAAATGTTATTCACTTAAGTAAATGTCAAATTTAAGGCCAGCGTAGCTGAACCGGTTAAAAGCCTGATTTAGAGAATTTTTCCAGTTTAGATATTTTAACATTAAATTTGAAATTAATTTAGAATTCTCACTGAAAGCGTTACTCCAACAGTTTTTCACTCATATGTTTTGTTGTCGCTTGTCCATCTGCGCTGGATCAGCACTTCGACTACTCCGACATTATCTGACGGGGGGATTTAGTGCGCATGTGCTAAGAGCGCATAAGGCCCTCCCCAGTGGAAAGCATAGTTTTCCTATGGGGATTTCATTGACACTGGATGTCCTTATGCACAGCAATAAGATGTCAAACGTTGTTTAACCCCTTAAGGACACATGACATGTATGACATGTCATGATTCCCTTTTATTCCAGAAGTTTGGTCCTTAAGGGGTTAAGGGACTTCTAGGGAGCCACTTGAGGCAGTCTTAGTCCTGCAAGATAATTATTGTGATTTCTTTAAAACGGCAATATTTTACATTGCATGCGCATTAGAGCACGCTCATCGTGGTACCTCGTGGTACCTCGGAAGGGGGCAGAGCCAAGACCCGGCACCGCGGGACATCGATTGTGTAAGCTACAGGAGAAGATGCAGTGCCTGGATTCTGTAAGCTACAGGAGAGTATGCAGTGTCTGGATTCTGTAAGCTACCGGAGAGTATGCAGTGTCTGGATTCTGTAAGCTACAGGAGAAGATGCAGTGTCTGGATTCTGTAAGCTACAGGAGAGGATGCTGTGCCTGGATTCTGTCAGCTACAGGAGAAGGTACAGTGTCTGGATTCTGTAAACTACATGAGAGGATGCAGTGTCTGGATTCTGTAAGCTACAGGATAGAATGCAGTTTCTGGATTCTGTAAGATACAGGAGGAGATGCAGTGTCTGGATTCTGTCAGCTACAGGAGAAGGTACAGTGTCTGGATTCTGTAAACTACATGAGCGGATGCAGTGTCTGGATTCTGTAAACTACAGGAGAGCATGCAGTGTCTGGATTCGGTAAGCTACAGGAGAAGATGCAGTGTCTGGATTCTGTAAGCTACAGGAGAGGATGCTGTGCCTGGATTCTGTCAGCTACAGGAGAAGGTACAGTGTCTGGATTCTGTAAACTACTTGAGAGGATGCAGTGTCTGGATTCTGTAAACTACATGAGGATGCAGTGTCTGGATTCTGTAAACTACAGGAGAGCATGCAGTGTCTGGATTCTGTAAGCTACAGGAGAAGAAGATGCAGTGTCTGGATTCTGTAAGCTACAGGATAGAATGCAGTTTCTGGATTCTGTAAGCTACAGGAGAAGAAGATGCAGTGTCTGGATTCTGTAAGCTACAGGATAGAATGCAGTGTCTGGATTCTGTAAACTACATGAGAGGATGCAGTGTCTGGATTCTGTAAACTACAGGAGAGCATGCAGTGTCTGGATTCTGTAAGCTGCAGGAGAAGAAGATGCAGTGTCTGGATTCTGTAAGCTACAGGATAGAATGCAGTTTCTGGATTCTGTAAGCTACAGGAGAAGAAGATGCAGTGTCTGGATTCTGTAAGCTACAGGATAGAATGCAGTGTCTGGATTCTGTAAACTACAGGATAGGATGCAGTTTCTGGATTCTGTAAGATACAGGAGGAGATGCGGTGTCTGGATTCTGTAAGCTATGGGAGAAGATGCAGTGTCTGGATTCTGTAAGCTACAGGAGGAGATGCAGTGTCTGCATTCTGTAAGCTACAGGAGGAGATGCAGTGTCTGCATTCTGTAAGCTACAGGAGGAGATGCAGTGTCTGCATTCTGTAAGCTACAGGAGGAGATGCAGTGTCTGCATTCTGTAAGCTACAGGAGGAGATGCAGTGTCTGCATTCTGTAAGCTAAAGGAGGAGATGCAGTGTCTGCATTCTGTAAACTACATGAGAGGATGCAGTGTCTGCATTCTGTAAGCTAAAGAAGGAGATGCAGTGTCTGCATTCTGTAAGCTACAGGAGGAGATGCAGTGTTTGCATTCTGTAAGCTACAGGAGGAGATGCAGTGTCTGGATTCTGTAAACTACAGGAGGAGATGCAGTGTCTGGATTCTGTAAGATACAGGAGGAGATGCAGTGTCTGGATTCTGTAAGATACAGAAGGAGATGCAGTGTCTGGATTCTGTAAGCTACAGGAGAGCATGCAGTGTCTGGATTCTGTAAGCTACAGGAGGAGATGCAGTGTCTGGATTCTGTAAGCTACAGGAGGAGATGCAGTGTTTGCATTCTGTAAGCTACAGGAGGAGATGCATTGTCTGGATTCTGTAAGCTACAGGAGAGCATGCAGTGTCTGGATTCTGTAAGCTACAGGAGAGGATGCTGTGCCTGGATTCTGTAAGCTACAGGAGGAGATGCATTGTCTGGATTCTGTAAGCTACAGGAGGAGATGCATTGTCTAGATTCTGTAAGCTACAGGAGGAGATGCAGTGTCTGGATTCTGTAAGATACATGAGGAGATGCAGTGTCTGGATTCTGTAAACTACAGGAGGAGATGCAGTGTCTGCATTCTGTAAGCTACAGGAGGAGATGCAGTGTCTGCATTCTGTAAGCTACAGGAGGAGATGCAGTGTCTGCATTCTGTAAGCTACAGGAGGAGATGCAGTGTCTGCATTCTGTAAGCTACAGGAGGAGATGCAGTGTCTGCATTCTGTAAGCTACAGGAGGAGATGCAGTGTCTGCATTCTGTAAGCTACAGGAGGAGATGCAGTGTCTGCATTCTGTAAGCTACAGGAGGAGATGCAGTGTCTGCATTCTGTAAGCTAAAGGAGGAGATGCAGTGTCTGGATTCTGTAAGCTACAGGAGGAGATGCAGTGTTTGCATTCTGTAAGCTAGAGGAGATGCAGTGTCTGGATTCTGTAAGCTACAGGAGAGCATGCAGTGTCTGGATTCTGTAAGATACAGGAGAGCATGCAGTGTCTGGATTCTGTAAGATACAGGAGGAGATGCAGTGTCTGGATTCTGTAAGCTACAGGAGGAGATGCAGTGTCTGGATTCTGTAAGCTACAGGAGAGGATGCAGTGCCCTGGATTCTGTAAACTACAGGAGAGGATGCAGTGTCTGGATTCTGTAAACTACAGGAGAGGATGCAGTGTCTGGATTCTGTAAACTACAGGAGAGGATGCAGTGTCTGGATTCTGTAAACTACGGGAGAGGGTGCAGTGTCTGAATTCTGTAAACTACGGGAGAGGGTGCAGTGTCTGAATTCTGTAAACTACGGGAGAGTGTGCAGTACAGGAATTCTGTAAACTACAGAAAAAGATGCAGTGTCTGTTCTTTCTTTTTGAATATTATCTTTTTAAAATGAAAAGTGTGAAATATTGTATTTATTAATAAATAAATTGTTAGACATTTGAATGTTGAAAGAGGTCTGATATACAAGATATTTTAAGCAGTGTTTTAACAGACAGACTAATTGCTGTCAGTGGAATATACAGTAAATGCAGCTCATACTGAAGGGTGGATAATGAACCAGTAATGAAAAAATGGAAAACTAACAACATACACAGTTTAACCTAAATGACTTGTCATTATAACATTGTAATCTCGCATATATCATTATATGCTACAACAAATGACCTGCTAACGTTTTATGGTAAATTCTCATTTTATATAGGGAATGATAATCTGAGGTCGCCTAATGCCATCATAATGTACACTAGGGGTAGGCAACCTTCGGCACTCCAGATGTTATGAACTACATCTCACATAATGCTGGCAAAGCATCAGTGGAGTTCTAGTTCACAACATCTGTAGTGCGGAAGGTTGCCTACCCCTGATGTACAATATATTTCATTAGTTTGTGTATCTACGTTTCATGCACTCTGTCTGCAGTCTCCTTGATGATTACACACCGTAACATTCTTATATTCTTTGTCTTAAAATTCTTAGATTGCAAAATTAGCTCTCCCGTCCAATAAAAGGAGAAAATAGAATTTTAAAAACTTTACAAATGTGCTTATTTGAACACACGCCCCTTCCAATATGGGGACTCTCTCTAAATCCCACATTTGCTATAAATGTTCCTATTTCCCCTATATATTGTTTTATATGGGGTAGAAGGGAGGGGGTGTGACTCATTTTTCCTGTATTTAACATTTCTCATCCATTTTGGCCCTGTTCCCAAAGTTCATAAGGTGAGACAGTAGCAGAGCCTGTGTAAGCAAGTATTTAATTAGATGTTTCAGTACATCTAAAACCAGCTGCATGTGTGTATAGCAGCTTTTCAGCTCTGGTTTGATTAGCATTCACTGGGGAAGAAACGGACGTGACTGTTAACAGTCAGCTTTGTGTTTTTGTTAACCTGTAATGTAACCCTTTAACTCCTTAATAATTTAAACCCCTACCTAAACATTTCTAAAAGACACCGGAATGCATTGTAACCTTGTGACTTCCAAAATCTGTTTTATTCCATTTAAACAAATATTAGTGCTACTTTTCATTTTGGAGAAATCTCGTATTATGCACAGCTGTACAAACCATACTATGGCTGATATTTTTGTACTCTTTTGGTGTACTGCATGAAGTCACTTCAAGTTTTGTTTGGTGATGGCAGGTTGCATGTGGATAACTAGAATAAAACATAGCTCGCATCCGCCCCTAGTTAAAGGACCACTATAGTGACAGGAAAACAAACTTGTTTTCCTGGCACTATATTGCCTTTAGGGTGCCCCCACTCCCGTGGCGCTAAAGGGGGAGGAAGGGGTTAATTTTACCTCTTTTCCAGTGCCGGGCTCCCTCGGCACTGGGACTTGCCTCCCTCTTCTTCCGTCATCGGCTGCATGCGCTGCAAGAGCCGTGCGCGCGTTCAGCCAGTCTCATAGGAAAGCATTCTCAATGCTTTCCTATGGACGCTGGCGTCTTCTCACTGTGAAAATCACAGTGAGAAGGGCGGATGCGCCTCTAGCGGCTGTCAATGATACAGCCACTAGAGGCTTTCTCAAACCTATTATAAACATAGCAGTTTCTCTGAAACTGCTATGTTTACAGCAGAAAGGGTTAAACCTAGATGGACCTTGCACCCAGACCACCTCATTAAGCGGAAGTGGTCTGGGTGCCTATAGTGGTCCTTTAACACCATACGCGGCTAGGGTGCTGGTCCATGCCGTTGTTCTTTCTCATCATGAACGACTGCAATCCCCTTCTCAGTGGCCTTACGTGTTCCATGATTGCACCGCTGCAATCTATTATGAACACGGCAGCAAGGCTCATTTTCCTGTCTGCCCACACCTCCCCCCTCTGTCAGTCCCTACATTGGCTTCCAGTTAGATAGGGGGCTCAATTTAAGATTCTGGTGCTTGCTTACAAGTCCCTACATAATGCTGCTCCAATCTACCTATCCTCCCTAATACACAAGTATGTTCCGTCGTGGCACCTGCGCTCTGCCGAAGACCTACGTCTAGCCTCTATCCGTACTCCCACATATGATGCTCGTCTCCAAGACTTCTCCAGGGATGCACATTTTCTGTGGAATTCCCTTCCCTTCTACCCAAGACTTTCACCCAGTTTCCACTCCTCAAAAAAATCTTTGAAAACACACTTCTTCAGGAAAGCATATAATTTAAACTGTTAGAGGATTTTCTCCCCCCATGTCTTCTCTCCTGCAACTGTCAAAAATAACCTACTAAGTTCCCAGTGAATACTTTTCTAGCAACCTATTTTATTACCCCTACTTATATCCTTTGTGTCACTATACCCCACTCCCTCTAGCATGTAAGCTGGTGCTATATAAATAATAAAAAAATAATTTCTGGGGTAGTAACTTGTTCTTTTTTTTTAAATTCTTTATTTTTGTAGTGCAGGTGATTACAGAACATAGTCATGCGCCACAACAGCGCGCGTTAGTATTTGAGTTTCGGATAAACAGTGACATGAAAGGTTTTGCACATTTTTGTAAAACAGACATTCGTGGCTAGTCGTGTGTAAATTAATTGCATTAACTGCAACAGGTTATTCCCAATAGCATCGTCGTCGTCAGGATGCCACACCGGCATGTTCAGACAAGTACATGTAGCGTAGGTGGTGGCATGTATTTTTATGTACTTAGGTTTGCGTGCATTGTGGTACCAGACGGCCTGACCCGCCCCGTCAGCTGGTCCAGACCCAAAGTGTAAGTAATAGACAAGGACATGGCAGGCAGAGTCCTGCTCTTCTATGGGAATGGCCTAACATGGCTAGCGTGGCCTCGGTTTAGGGCGATAGGTGTGCTTGATAGCGGGGTCTCCAGGGGCCTAAGGCCGTACTAGCAGGTGGTTGTGGCAGAAATTTTGCGTGAAGGACGCACGTGTAGGGGTCTCAGTGAGTTCCCTCATGCGAATAGGGAGGCTTGTGTGGCGTAGTCCCTACACATGTGAGTAGATAGATCCCCTTCCTGGGACTATACAGAGGAGCGGTGGCTTTCCTCTTTTGTTAGGGAGGGGAGAGGGGGTCTCTGACGTCGTTCTCGGTCTGGTCCCCCATTACTACGGGTGTCTCGTGGATCCAAGTGGTGGGTCTGATATGGGGACACCCATATATAGCAGGTTATGTGTGGTGGAGGGGTGTATTGAAACAGGGTGTATAGAGGTGTATCAAAAATAAGCGTCCGCAAAGAGAAAATAATAGACAATAAACATTTTGCAATGGCTTAGGTCTAAATACATGACCTAGTGTGTTCAGTCTGTGAACTTGTTATGCAGCAGAGAGTCCAGCTACTAGAGCGGCGTTTTGCAGGTTTCTCCACCAGCTTGCAGTTTGCGTTGCGCCAAGCGAGGGGTGAACTCCCGGATGGTGGAGGGGTTTATGCCCGCCAGACCCGTTGTGGCAGATCTCGCTGGTCCGTGCAGGTTCAGGCGTTGCAGATGTTGGTCCAGCTCTTGGAGCGTTGTTGCCCTGTATGTCTCGCCCTGATGGGTGAATGATATGATTTTCGGGAACCCCCAACGGTAAGGAATGTCCTTAGCCCTTAGTGTTTGCAATAGTGGCTGTAGGGTCTTGCGCCAGGCGATGGTGCCTCTGGTGAGGTCCGGGTACAGAGATAGGGTAGACCCCTCAAACACCAGGGGAGTGTGTCCTCGGGTAGCTGCCGGGATCGAAATTTTTTCGTGGAGCGTTTGAAACCTGATGATCAGAACTGCCGACGCCTCCGCTGGTGCGTTAGGTGGCTTTGCTATTCAGAACATGCCCTCTGGCTTGATCGCCTTGGCTTGTTTTGGCGGCAGCAGGGTATTTAGCAGGCGTCTGATATAATGTGGAAGGTCTGTCGGACTCACAGAGTCTGGGATGCCCCGTATTTTCAAATTGGTGCGCCTTCTGCTTTCCTCTTGGGCTTCCATTCTGTCCGCTGTGGCTTTTTGCCTCTGTTGGAGCTCCGCCAGTGTGCGTTCCACAGCCGCAAGCCGTGAATCCTGTGTTTCTGCTTTTACTTCCAGGAGGGTTATTTTTTTGTACCGCTCCATCTATGGCGTCCTTATAATGGGCCATGTCCGCTGCTATATTAGCTCTCAGTTCCGAGAGCATGTCCTTTAGTTGGGCAGCCGTGACCGGGTCCCCGGCAGCCGGAGGTCTGACTGCTGGCTCCGATGGCTGGATTTTCGAGGTCCCCATCCCAGGGATGTTAGAGAGATCCTCAGAGGAATATGAGGAGCCGTCGTGTCCCGACGCCATTTTGTCCTATGCTTGCCGCTGCGGGCCTCGTAGCATCTCACCGATGTCATGGCAAAAGGGGCCTCTATCCGCCCTCTGCTTTTTGTTTTTCCGACCCATCTCACACTTATGCAGGTATGTGTTAGCTTGGTACCGGTTCCTGGCTCTTTTCAGTTCTTTTAGTGCTGTAATTTAGTACCGAAGCCCGGAGCTCGGGAAAAGTGTGGCCTCTCCGTTCGGCTGCTAGCTCCGCCCCCGGTAGTAACTTGTTCTTGAAGGGGCCTGCTTGCCAGCCTCTCGCCAAAAAAACAAAAAAAACTGAACAGACTTGGTTCGTGGGATTTTATATTTGGTTCGGGAACCGAACAGGCGCACGAACCAGAGACCAGCTTGTTAAGCCTAATTGACCGTTTGTAACCCTTTCCACCGCAGTGTCTTAAGTGTTCGCATGTACGACCACGAGGTGGCGGCTATCTTGTTTCCACAAACGCAGGCATCAGTGTTGGTCGTCAAGTTCATGGAACGGTTTTCGGACACAAAAACTCCCGAACACTGCTGGACTTCCAGGATCACCTGCGTTCGGTTCTACATAACTTAGAAGGACACTGTTCGGTGGAAACGTTCCCATGAACAAGTTCCAGAATAATATTCTTGAATATGTTCGGTATTAAACTACCGAACTAAACGGACCACAATTGTGGAACTGTTTTGGGCAGGAGCCTCATGTGCTGACGGTCAATTTATGACAGATGGAAATCTCAAACCTCTGAGACGATTTGGGTGATTTTTGGATATGTTGGTTCCCCAGATAGGGGCTACCAGGGGGTAGGACTTGTGTGTGGTTTCCAAGTGTTTTGGGGGGGTACTTTTGGGGTATTGTAAAATATGTTTGGGGGAGTGTCCTGGACCTGAGAGCCAATGTATTCATGTGTATGTTTTGCTGTAGTCTACTCTCAGATCCAGTGGGGAATGCCCTGGAATATGTAACCGGAAACCCCTTGCATGGGGACCTGCATATAAGGCCAGTTGTGGCTGCCATTAAACAGAACACTTTACCCCTTCTTGAAGTCTAGGCTCATGTTTGGGGGATTGGAGAGCTATATTAACTCTTGGGATTGCCATAATCACTATACTCCCTCGGATCACAAAACTTGCTCTTGTAAGAGCAGCCTGCTTTGCTCTGTGGGCTAGGAGAGTTCTACACACTGGAAGCTGGATCATGGTCTTGGGTCCAGGGTGGGTGGAGGACAGAGAGATCCCAACCAAGCTGCGGTGGTTTGTGGGGTTTACAGGGGTTATGGTGTCCGGTGCGGTGCTGATTGTACTCAGGGATTACTAGGAAGCTGCGATTGGCGGAGGTACCTGATCGGGGTGCCAGGCGGTCTCACAATGGGTTAACACCTACACTGTCCTTCCACATTGCCCCAAACTCTAGCCTTAACTCTAAGCAAAGGCAACATAAAATAAAGAATGCTTTCAAGGTGTTTTGGAGTCGTTTTATAATTCGCTCAACCTTTATAATTTTTCAAGAACAACCCCTCAATGGCATTTGTTTACCATAATGCATGGTTCAATTGTCTGTATCTTATATTTGCAGCCATTGTCCAGTGTTCACTTATCAACCATGGATCTTTATCAAGATGTACACAGTTTAAAAGATGTTAAAGACACTATCTTGTTGGATGATGAGTGTTTAAGGATTGATTCTGGAAGATGCCAATATCTTTTTAATAGAATAGCTTAGCAGTTTGCTAAATGTAGGTTTTTGGTGCACAGAATTAATCACAGTTGTGTACGCCATATTTGCTTGTGCCTTCCCTCTTAACCCCTTAAGGACACATGACGTTCATCCAGTTCTATATACTCATTGTTTAACTTTTGATATATATGCAATGTTTTAAACTGGGGGGGTGGGGGTGGGAGGGGGGATATCCTAGAGATATACGATTCTGTGTTTGGATAGTCATATCTGAAATACATGTGATGTGAGATCATTTTATAGACCCACTGCACATATGAGCATATGGAGTCTTGAACACATAAATCCAGCCCTGCTTGCTAATCCTTAACATTCATAAATACAATTCCTGACGGCTGTTTATTAAGGACAAGTAACTGCTTATAAGAAGTACTGATACCGGAGAAACTGACGGAAGCCAAGCACAGAGAGATGGACACAGGTTTCTTCAGGAAGGAAGAGATTCTTTATTGGATCACCGATCGGGACTCAGAGGGACTAGCGTCACCAAAATACAGCAAAGTCTGAGTACTGAATACATAGAGTACATTCCTTATATAGCACTGTAGCTCCTCCCACAATTAACTACACCCACACATACCCTTAACCTATTTAATAAATAGAGTCTAAACTCATCCATCCGGTCTAACCACGTGGCTCATCTGATACAAAGGAGAGGGACGCGTAATTCCAGTTCTTACATTCCTGCACCTGGTCAGTACAGTGATAACAGTATCTTAGCTACGTGTAATTAACTAACTGATACTACAAACACATATACATACATATGCCTTGTGGCAATCTTAGCCTGCTAAACTTGTATTTTACTGGAATTACATCACATTCCCCCCTTTGATGCCTCTGATATTTCACAATTACTTGAGGCATCACTTAACCTTGGTTTGCATATACCTCAGGTTACCATGAACCAGACCAAACTTATCTTATGATGTGAATCTTTTAACACTCATCTTCCTGCATTGGTTCTCCTTGATCTAGAGCCTTATAATTATATATCGCCATTATCTGTGCAGCAGCCTTCCTCTCTGCTATACTTCCTATCAGGCTTTGCACAGACCTAACTACTAAGGGTATAAGACACGGTAGGAGTAGACACAACAGTAAAATCAGTAGGACTCCACCTACCACTGCCTTAAGCCCTCCAAACCACTCATACCAGCTACCAAACCAACTACTTGGATTGTACCCTTTCCATACCTGAGTAGGCACATGCACTAGTTTAACCATATGGCTAGTAAGCTCAGCTATTGCTTGCCCTTCGTCATCTATTTGAAGACAGCAATTGCTCAGGTTAAACTTCCCACATACACCTCCCTCTACTGCCAAAAGGTAATCCAAGGCTAATCTATTTTGGTACACTGCTGTCCTCATCCTGGTATTATGCTTCGCTAGAAGATTGAGTGCTTGTGAGGTCTCATTAGTAATAATCTCAACCACCGCCTGTAATCTTATAATACGGTTGAGCATATAAATTGGGGTTCTATAACCAAAGGTACCATCTTCTGCCCACGTGGCTGGCCCATAATAATCTATGATACGCTGGGGAGGCCATTCATTATCTTCCCAGGTGCCTATCTCTAAGGGTCCCCTTTTCTTCCTATGATTCACATCATACACTTTAACACCTAAAGTCTCACCTGTTTCAATCGGTAACAAGAAGAAGGATGGTTTGAGCATACCCAACACACATGCCCCTTCCCAGTCCTGTGGCAACTCCGAATAGGCTTTCTTACCACAGATCCAGTACAAATTTGCTGGGGCTCTCCAGGTAGATGTGATGGATAAATCAAACCACACATCCTTTAAACTGGCATATCTAGCAAACGGGTTAGATGGTTCTGAGACATTTGAAGCCGACCACCAAGTTGTATTTTTAGTATCATCATCATAAGCTTTTTGCCCTAGACAAGTTAATTCTCCTACAGAAGTATTATACATTATTCCTTTCCTTGCTATGCAAACATAACCTATGATGGAGGTCTTTAATCTCCACTCAGATTTACCTCTAACACTCAAATGATAATCGGCTTGTGTAGATATTAGTTGGTCAACTGCCTCAGAACCGGACATTACCTCCTTTGCTTCCCAAGGCCATTGGTCTCCCATGTTAGTACCTCCACACACATAGCAGTTGGTAACATTAAGACTACCGGCAATACTTTCAGCTAGGTCAATGAACAGGTTTTTAGCGTTATGGGGGATCTTATTATCTATACTCATCTCTTCATAAAAGGAATGGTATACTTGATGAGTCTGGGAGGATACCGTATCAGTCTCTATTCCTATAAACAATAATGTCCCAGGATCTAAACCCGTCCCGTATATCTGAAACCCAAATAAATTTCCATACTTATCTAGGAACTTGTCGGGGTTATTAATAAGTATATGGACTGGGTTGCATTCCATAGACTTACAATAAGGGCTAGTCGGCAAATTAGTCACTATCATGTCTTTATCTACTGTCTGTCCCCAAGTCGCCCACCCCACACAAGACCAATATGGACAAAAGTTATAGTCTTTATTTGGGCATCTAGGACTCACATATTTATTTTTACTACTGGGACAAATATATTTATCATTAGACCCATACGTCCTCTCCCATCTAAGATCCCCACATACATTCCACGGTTTTCTACCACTTGATATCGCCTTACATGCATCAAATAGCAGAACACCCGAAGAATGTACGGATTCTAACACCGTCTTATTAATTAGGGTCCCCTGAGGATCTCCATTCCTGAGAGTCAACCAAATTGTACGAGGTTGATACTCTGGACTGAAGCACTTAGGTTCTCCTACTCCTAAATGGCACACACTATAGTCTATATTTAGGTATCTACATCTTGATACCTCTCCTTTACATTCGTATTGTGAATGCCAAATTAGGGTTTGGGAAATATGGTTACCTGTTCTCGTAGTCTTAATGCATACCTCACAGCTAGGAGTGTCGGTACCTCTACCTTCCTGAATATAAAAACACATATAAATAAACACAATCAGAAGCACATCTTTCGCCGTCATCCTCAGTCTTCGTCCGTGCGATGGAACCTCAGCTTCCAGGATGTGAGGGCTGCAGGGAATGGAGTTCTGCTCGTCTTCACAGGTGTCCCTTCGAGACTTTCCTGGCTTATACACTATGTGTTGGTAAGCGGACAGGCTTTATTATGGCCTTCTCACTCACACCTGTAACAATAAAATTTGTAATCCACAATAATTCCTCGTTACTCCGACTGAGTAGTGCGTTTCAACCGGATCTTGCAGGGATTCTCTGGATCTGCTGTAATTTGCCAAGAATCGACTGCTGCTGGTTTAACCCTGGAGTGATGTATCCACGGAGTTACTTCGGCTACTTTTATCGCTGTAGGGGTAGACAAAAGAACAACATAAGGACCTCTCCACTTGGGCCCTAACGGTACATTATTCCACTCTTTAATCCACACTTGGTCTCCTGGATGATAACTATGAACAGGGGGATAAATATTCACAGGTAATCTATCTTGTACCCATTTCTGTACCTCCTCCATAGTCTTACCCAACTCTACAACCTGCTGCCGGGTAATTCCTTCTCCCAACTGACTCAAGTCCCCCCTTAAGTTACCAAGTACGGGAGGTGGTCGCCCATACATGATTTCAAAAGGAGAGAGGCCCATCCTTCTGGTAGGGGTACTGCGGATTCGCAATAAAGCTATGGGTAAGAGAACGTTCCACTTAAGTTGGGTTTCCTGACACATTTTAGCCAACTGGTTCTTTATAGTTCTATTCATTCTCTCTACCTTACCAGAACTCTGGGGTCTATATGCAGTATGAAGCCTCCACTTTATACCAAGCATATGAGTCAGTTGTTGTAGGCACTGATGAACAAAAGCTGGACCATTGTCCGATCCTATAGAACAGGGTAGTCCATATCGGGGTATTATTTCTCGTAGCAGGAATCTTACAACTTCTCCTGCTTTCTCTGTACGAGTAGGACATGCTTCTACCCAGCCTGAATAGGTGCACACAATTACCAACAGGTAACGATGTCCACCCGATTTAGGCATTACTGTAAAGTCTATTTGTAGATCGGACATGGGGAGTCCCCCCATAAACTGGACTCCTGGTGGCTTTACTGGTCCTTGTCTTGCATTATTCTTAGCACACGTTACACATCTGCGTACAATGGCCTGAGTCAAGTTGGACAATCTTGGTATGTAGAAATGTTTCCTGAGAGATTCTTCAGTACTGTCTCTCCCAGAATGTGTCCCGTTGTGATAATTTTGGACAATTTCTACCGCTAGTGATGCTGGTATGACTATTCTTCCATCTTCTAGCTGATACCACTTGTTCTCCAAATACTTTCCCGGTTCAGTCTTTAACCACTCCTCTTCTTGAGCTGTATAAACTGGAGTCCATTGGGACAGTGGAGTTGGTATAAGAGCAGCTATATGCCCCACATACTCCTGTCTTCCTGATTCAGCAGCACGCTTAGCTGCACTATCTGCCATCCGATTTCCCTTGGTTACATCACCATCTCCTCTCAGATGCGCTCGACAATGTATGATACCGACTTCTTTCGGCTCCCACACTGCTTCCAATAGTTGTAGGATTTCAGCTGCGTACTTGATTTCTTTGCCTTCTGAATTCAGTAGTCCTCTTTCTTTATACAAAGCTCCGTGGGCATGAGTGGTTAAAAACGCATACTTAGAGTCCGTATAGATATTTACTCTTAAACCTTCAGCCAATTGTAACGCTCGTGTTAGTGCTATTAATTCTGCCTTTTGTGCTGATGTTCCTTTCGCCAGTGGCCGAGCTTCTATCACCTTGTCTATTGTTGTCACTGCATATCCTGCATAGCGGATCCCTTCTTTCACATAACTACTGCCGTCGGTGTAATATTGAACATCGGGGTTCTGGATGGGAAAATCACGAAGATCTGGTCTACTTGAAAATACTTCATCCATTACTTCCAAACAATCATGTTGACTTTCAGTAGGTTGCGGCAAAAGGGTAGCTGGATTTAAGGTGTTTACAGTCTCTAAATGCACTCTTGGGTTTTCACACAACATTGCTTGATACTTGGTCATACGGCTGTTACTAAACCAATGATTTCCTTTGTAATCCAACAACGTCTGTACTGCATGTGGGACTCGTACATAAAGTTCTTGACCCAGAGTGAGTTTATCGGCTTCAGCTACTAGCAGGGCGGCTGCAGCTACGGCTCTTAGACAAGGTGGAAGTCCGCTGGCCACTGCATCCAGTTGCTTAGACATGTAGGCAACAGGTTTTTGCCATGATCCCAAGTACTGTGTCAATACTCCCACAGCCATTCTTCTTTGCTCGTGTACATATAAGTAGAATGGTCGTGTGTGATCAGGTAGACCTAATGCTGGGGCACTCATCAAAGCCTTCTTCACATCTTCAAATGCCGTTTGCTGTTCTTGGGTCCATAAGAAGGGGTCGTGCTCTGTACCTTTGATGGCTGCGTACAGAGGTTTTGCCAGTATCGCATAGCTGGGAATCCATATCCTACAGAAGCCTGCTGCCCCCAAGAATTCTCGCACTTGTCTTCTATTCTTGGGTATTGGTATTTGGCAGACAGCTTCTTTTCTCTCTGGCCCCATAATCCTTTGACCTTCAGAGATATGGAATCCCAGATACTTGACAGTTGGCAAACACAACTGAGCCTTCTTCCTGGACACCTTGTATCCTGCCTTCCAGAGAATATGTAGTAGATCGTGCGTTGCTTGCTGACATTTTTCTTTTGTAACTGCTGCTATCAACAAGTCATCTACATATTGTAACAATACACATTCTCCTGGGATAGACTCGAAATCCAGTAGATCTTGACTTAGAGCTGAACCAAATAGGGTAGGTGAATTTTTAAACCCTTGGGGCAGTCTTGTCCAAGTCATTTGGCGTTTTGAGCCCGTTACAGCGTTCTCCCATTGGAAAGCGAAAATACATTGGCTTTCTGCGGCAATTCGGAGGCAAAAGAAGGCATCTTTGAGATCTAAGACTGTGAAGTAAGTAGCCCCGCCCGGAATTAAAGCAAGCAGGTTATATGGATTGGGTACAACTGGATGTATGCTAACAACCGCATCATTGACTGCTCTTAAGTCCTGTACAGGTCGATACTCATCTGTACCGGGCTTTTGAACAAGCAGCAATGGGGTGTTCCAGGGGGAAGTACAGAATTTTAGGATACCATACCGTATGAACTTATCCAGATAGGATTGGATGTTCTTCTTAGCCTTCTGCGGAATGTGATATTGTCTTAGGCTCACTGGATAAACCCCATGTTTCAGTTCAATTTTTATTGGTGGAATATTGCGGGCCAGTCCTGGTGGGTTGTTCTCTGCCCAAACTCCTGGTATGTTAAACAATGTCTCATCACTCCTAGGGTTTTGGCTAGTCAACACTGTATAAAGTCGCCACTCTTCTTCCTTTGGTACGGATAAAGTCATAATACCTGAAGGTCCATTAAACTTTAAGGATGTTGTTCCATTTGGTAGGAACGTAATCTGCGCTTGTAATTTTGATAGCATATCACGTCCCAGCAATTGGACTGGACATTCAGGCATATAAAGGAATTGGTGTTTTACTACGTGGCCTCCCAATGTACAGAGTCGACTTTTAAGAACCGGTTTTTCAGCACTTCTTCCAGTTGCTCCTATCACAGTAATAGTCCTTCCAGATGGAGGAGCAACTAGATTAGTCACCACTGAATGTTCAGCACCAGTGTCGATCATGAACGCACTCCTTTTCCCCCCTATTGATACATCGACCATAGGCTCCGCTCGACCAAGGGGGATGGAGCCCGGTCGGTATCAATAGTCCTCCATGACAGTGTCAGCCAATCCTACAAAGTCCCTACCTTCTCTATCGCGGGACCTTTGCGCTGCTGGAATATACCTGTCTTCCCTAACACTTCCTCTGTTCCCATTACTCCCTCTATAACCATTACTCCCTCCGGGGCCTCCTCTACCTCTCGCTCTACCTCTAAAGTTTCCGTAGCCTGCCCTGGGTTGGTCTCTCTCGTACTGCTCTCTTTGCGGACATTCGTTCCTCCAATGCCCTTCTTCCTTGCAATACGCGCATTGATCCCTACTCAAAGGCTCCCTACTCCATCTATTATTGCCTCTATCTGGGCCCCGTTTATCTACGCCTGCGATCGCTACCGCTAGCATATCAGCCTTTTTACGCATCTTGCGCTCTTCCTCTTTCTTACTTTCTGTATCCCTGTTCATATAGACCTTATTTGCTACCTCCATTAGTTGGGTGATGGACATACCTGCAAACCCTTCTAACTTTTGTAGCTTGCGCTTAATATCTCCGTATGCTTGGCTGACAAAGGCGGAGTTAACCATTCGGGAATTGTCTGCGTCTTCCGGATTAAAGGGGTTATACAAGCGGTATGCCTCCAATAATCGGTCATAAAAGACACTGGGCGCTTCATCGCTTTTCTGGATCACCTCAACTGTCTTCGACATGTTAATGGCTTTCTTTCCTCCGGCTTTCATGCCAGCAATTATAGCGTCTCTATAGGCTCTGAGTTGAACCATATCAGCACCATTTACGTTCCAATCGGGATCGGTGTTGGGATAGTGTGTCGCGGCCCATGCTGCTGGATTGGCTTGGTTCAAAGCACGGGCTCTATCCTCTAATGCTTTAATGGCTGCTTGATTTATTCTTGTCCTTTCCTCATTGTTAAATAAAGTCATTAGTAACTGCTGGCAATCAGCCCATGTCGGATTATGCGTCTGTACTATTGAGGTGAACAGATCAGTCATAGCTTGTGGTTTCTCAGTATACGAGGAATTATGGGTCTTCCAGTTTAAAAGATCGGTTGTGGTAAATGGGACATATACGAAGACTGGGTCAGCGTGTGCCATTTGACCTGCGGCATCGATATAAGCTGACCCGGGATTCAGACGAAGAGGCATCTGATAGTGCTTTAATTGTTGGGCACCAGTCAACTGTCGGGTTTGGATGGGGCTACGTAGAGAGGCGTCAGTCATGGGTTCCGGTCGGGGAGAGATAGGGTATGGGGATGTGGGAGGTCGGTTTTGGGAAAAGGTCGTAAATAAAACACTTCGAGCCGAGCTAGATGAAGCTTGACCGGAAGTCTGAAGTGGCGCCAAATCAGGATATTCGTTTCTAATGGGGGTGGATTCTGGTTCCGGAAGGGGAGATTTAGTACGAGGGGGGGTGGATCCTGTACTGGAGGAGGAAGCGGAAGTGGATGAGGGTAATGAGGGGAGGGGTGCAGGACTTCCTGCGTTTGCGTCACTTCTTCTTAACGGAAAGTAAGGGGGCGGCAAGGGATCTCGGACTCAGGGGGCGTGTCCAAAATGGGCCTAACACCAGTCCTAGTGGACGAGCAAGTCCTAGCTACCATGAGGCGACACTGCTCCTCGTGGCATGTCTGGAGCCATTTTGGCGAGTCATTTACGGCCTGTCTCCAACAGTCAATATAAGGAAACTGGCCGTAAAGTTCAGGCCTACCCGATACAGCCACGTGTAAGCGCTGTACCAGAGTTGGATCCAAACTGCCACGTGGCGGCCATGCCGCAACCAAAGTAGGCCACTCCCTAGTACACAAAGTGACCAAACGTACAGGAGACATCTTTACCCCAAAATCACAAACTTTGAATCCCTTTTTAAAATTCTTAACCATACATCCTAAGGGATCCGGAATCGTTGACTGCGACGCACCCATACTTAACAATGGAACGTCGTCGACAACGAATACTATACACGCGTACTATTCAACAGTCACACCCGTTTCCTCTGGCAACAGCACCACGTGGTACGGTTACCAAGTGAAACGTACACAATAACAATAAACACTCAGGGAATTCCCGTACACACACAGCTGTTACACCAGTCACTATATAATCAATATTATGCCCTTTGGCGTAACTATACAGTCACCCACGCTATAATTCTCTATATACGAATTACCCGTCTATAACACACCCCAGTAACATCGTCTTTTACAAATAGCGGTTACAGTACGGTTAGCATAGGTCAAAGCACAAGTTAAGGTCACAATACAATTATTAGTGGTTATGGTGTTAAACATGCAATGGACGACAATGATTAGTACTTATTATATAATGTCAGTAAATATACAGGGTTATGGTACCGTGCACTATAATACAGCAACACACTATTAACACTCTCGCTAGACGGCTGAGCTCGCGCTATCTAACAAGATATACACTTTACTAAAACAATCGTTAACACATTTACAATTCCCAACTAAACTATTGGCCAGTACCTTGAATGGACTACCTAAAACTATATACACCCGTTTTGGTTAGCCACACTGCCCAATCACCACATATATAGCGAGCTAGAGAACCGAATTTACACAGGCGCCTCTTAGTCGCACTATCAAAAGTCTAGTGGGTTCCAAATTTACACGCCTTCCCACTTAGCCCAGATAGGATGAGAACTAGCGAACCGAATTTACACAGGCGCCGCTTAGTCTCCCGGTCCCTCCGACCTAGCGAACGTAATATACACCCTAGAACGCTAGTCTAGACAAGACACCGGTGTCCGGCTAGGGCTATTTACACCAGGACCCCGCCTGACTAACCAAATCAAACGGTCTGACTAAAGAGCGTTCGATCGAGCGGTGCGCCTTCGCTCCTTCCCTCCGACAGAGGGGGCAGATACACAGATTCAAAACCCCTTTGGGCCTACCGCACAATCGGTATACCCCTAGTGGGTCCTGCCGTCTAAAACAGCAGTTGTCTTACCTCCTCGTTCCTGAACCTGAGTTCACACTCATCGACGGGGACACCCCAGCACTTCTCACGTAGAGGCCGATGATCTCCTGGACAACAGACCAGTGGCGCCGAGACGAAGGGAGGTCCACGCAGAAGTTCAGGGGTGCAGCCGTAGAGAACGTGGGCAAAGATAGACCGTCTCACGCCTCTGCCTCTCAGCTACCGTTGAACGATGAGCTTCCCGGCCAATGCACCAAATGATACCGGAGAAACTGACGGAAGCCAAGCACAGAGAGATGGACACAGGTTTCTTCAGGAAGGAAGAGATTCTTTATTGGATCACCGATCGGGACTCAGAGGGACTAAAGTCACCAAAATACAGCAAAGTCTGAGTACTGAATACATAGAGTACATTCCTTATATAGCACTGTAGCTCCTCCCACAATTAACTACACCCACACATACCCTTAACCTATTTAATAAATAGAGTCTAAACTCATCCATCCGGTCTAACCACGTGGCTCATCTGATACAAAGGAGAGGGACGCGTAATTCCAGTTCTTACATTCCTGCACCTGGTCAGTACAGTGATAACAGTATCTTAGCTACGTGTAATTAACTAACTGATACTACAAACACATATACATACATATGCCTTGTGGCAATCTTAGCCTGCTAAACTTGTATTTTACTGGAATTACATCACAGTACTATAGAGCCCATACATTATGTTTTTCTACACATTCTGCCTGTCATCTCTTACAAATCCACATCCGCAAACCCGCATAGCTTTTTTTCTTTTCATGTAAAGAGGATGAGAAAAAAATAAAAAGTTCACGCTTTCAGTAGCCACATTGAATGCTAAATTTAAATTACACTTTATCACAGCTCACTTGTAGATCTACATTTCTGGCATTACTCGAGGTTAATGTTACTGCCTTTTGTACATACAGTATGCTCCCTCACTGTTTC